>NC_060124.1:561666019-561969037 GCF_021461395.2 Schistocerca americana
GTGAACTGCAACAGCTAGAAGATGGGTAGTCGGGAAGATGGGTTGACCTTGAACGTAATCCCATATGAGTAGCATTGCGCCCCCATGAGATAGAATGCTGACCTCAGGGGGAAGCTCAAAATGAACTTAGAAGAAATGTGAAAGATCAAAGCGGTCGTGAGGACGCAATTTCGTTTCCTAAAGGTATAGTACAAGGGGACACTGTGATTCTAAAAGCAGCTGTAAATCCTCTTTGTGGGACCAAAGGCTGTGAACGTTCCCTTGGAGGAGATTCATGATGAGGAAGAGATGAAGGGGTGTCGCCTCAGCGGCTGTCGAGTGACAGCCTGCGAAGAATCGCTGCTACAGGGCACAGAAGCAGGAGGATCCTGCTCCTTGGGGTCCACAAAAGCATCGACTCACTTGAGCTGTCAGTCTGTGGAGTCGAACGCAGAAAAATGGTGGTGCGCAACAGTGACACGGAGGCCAGCCGGGCTGAGGTATTGTGTGGCAACATCATCAAAGTGGATCTTCGAGTAGGCGAACGAGAAGAGCATTTGCCATTGGGTTAGCAGGTGCATCGCTGCCATTGCTGTTAATGCAGTGGGGCGAAGGAGGCGGACAATCGCCCTCATACGCATTCCTACCACAGGTTACACAATTGGATGGGTGACGAAAAGAGGTTCTAGTGTGGTTGAACCGATGACACTGGTAGCAGTACGGTAGGACTGTGTAATCTCATAGCCTGCTTTGATCTTGGATGGAAGTACTACTCTATCAGCGGTGAGGAACAGAGTGCGGGTGGGCAGTAAGGAGGAATCTACCTTTCCCATCACCTGGTGGACAGCAATGACATGCTGATCAGGGAGGTAAGATTGGATTCCGGCCTCGGTCAGACCGTGAGCAGGCTAGTGCAAATAACATCACAGGAAAAATTCAGAGTTCTGTGTATCTCGACATGAACAGAGTAGCCATGGAGCAGCGAGGCAGTAAGCAGTTGTGCTTCAGAATCAGAAGTAGTCTCCAAAGCAAAATGCCATTCTGTAAACGTGAGCAGGATTTCACAGGGCTGGCAATGGCTTCAACACCTTTCTGAATAATAAACGGATTTACCGTGGTGAAGGAATGAACATCTTCAGTGCGTGAGACCACGGGGATCTGTGGTGCAGCTTTGAATCCTTAGCGTCCTTACGTTTACGTTTCGTAGACATTGATTGTGAAGATCACTGGCTCATTGCAAGAAAATCCCCCATGACTGCCAGCTTCTCCGACGACGCACTCTTTCCAACTGGGGGCCCCTTTTATAAGGGGGCGCACCCACCTTACGTGATTGTTCGCAGCTCAGGTCACACCTCCTGATACCTGACAGAGGGACCAATGGGAAATTTGAGAATGTTGCAGCTCAGGCAGTCTCCCCTCCCTTGGCCTCACCTGTATCAGGGGGTACTTGCGAACACTACCTGACGACCAGGAGCTGGGTATTACGCGTTACCCAGTCCCCTGTTACGTCAGACGCGTGGGCCGGCCCTCAGGAGCGCATAGGGAGGAAGAAGGAAAAGAGGAACCTCAAACGCCGAAGTGGAGGAACGAGAGGATAAGGGAAACAAAGAGCGGAAAAGGGGACGAAAAACAGTGGTGGGACTGATCTTACGTCAGCGACAGAAAATGCAGAACATTCTCAATAACACCCCAGACTTGTTCTCCAAGGGAGGGGAAAAAGAGTAGCAAGAGGATAGATATGCAGTACGGAAGGGAAAAGATGTTGCAAAGACTGGGGCCCCGTGGTAGCCAAGCACGAACCCGCCAATGTGTGGCGAGCCCCGCGCGGGTTTAGCATATCTTCGATGACAGTCTAGTGTCCTGATTTTGCTACACTTATTAAATTAATCATTTATTTTTCATTTTATATTTCTGTGTAATATATTAATTCGCAATTCTAGCCAGTGCACAGAGTGTTGACTGAAGGATCACAGCTATAGGTCATTATCTGCACCGAATCAGCTGCAGATCATGAAAGTAGATATGCACGACTCGACCCTATGACTATGTCGAGCTGTTCTTTTTGAAACAGACGCATGCATAGTGTACCTGAAGAGTGATTAACTACAGGTAAAGATGCAACTGGTTTGCTTGTATTGGGATGCTGTTAGGAAGAGCATCCACACACAGGCAGTAAACGTTAGGCGTCATCGTATAGCCTAATGACTGTATGCTCATTTGGTTTTGTTAGGTCATTGATTTGTATACGAGAAACTGTGGTGCATTCAGAGATATTACATCCATAAGCTCCACTTGTTAAATTTATCACTCACTTTGACGTTTTGACGATAAAAGCTACTGTATCTTCCTTCCCCCTGCCATTGAAAGCATCTTGTCAATAAAAACAAAACAGTGGAGCAATGTGAAGAGCTATTTATTGTTGACGGTGTAGGACATAATGGGCCAACCATTCCTTTCGACTGAGCTTATATGGCAATCCCCTAGTCCCGTATTTCTTAGCATTCCTGTTAATTGTAACTATTAATTAAATTTTTTCTTCCGAGAGTGAATGAGATGTCATTTAAATAAAAGTTTCTTATTCTGTTGTTGTAAACAAAGGTTGTGCATTGATAACAAGTTGGTTTTTAATACACAATTCACTTTGAAAGTTAACCTGCTATTTATTTGAAAAATACTGACTGAAAAGTTAATCCAAACTTTTTAGGTAGTGAATAATTTCGTTTCTAAATTTCTTTCGTGTTTGAAGCCGTTTCAGTTCTGAAATTTTGGGGAGCAGTCAAACTCATTGGAGAGTAAATAAATTGTGCATAGTCTTATCTTGAAAGCAGGACCTTTTCTGAGGTGTAAAGATATTTACTTTTTTACTTTTTTACTTTGAAGATATATCAATAAATGTCGTTTAAATAGTCAGAAGTAGCCAATTTCTGTCAAACAAGTTAAGTTCCAATTTGTCCTAAAAAAGAAAGCATGAACCTCGTTCTTCGGCTCAAAATACGGTTAATATCTTTGCCAGAGATATGCGTGTGACTTCAGTGTGTAAAAGGAGGGATATATGTACACTTACCATGTCCCCGCATTTTATTTTGAAGGAACTACTATCCAGTGTCCAACATTTCATTAACTTGCGATCCCGGTCATCTCACCAAACGGAGGATAATCTTTCTGCTACAAGTGTCTTCCTGTGGATGAAGCAGAGGCTGCAGCCTTTGGTGATTTTTTTAATAAGCTGCACGGCCCTGTTACTTTTTCCGTTGCTCCATCGGCACCGATATCAATGCAATTGTTTCACAGTATTTTATTCTCTTCTCGGAAATAAGTTAGGAGACCAAATATTTCAACTTCAGGAGCATGTGTTGGTAATGATTTACAACAGAAGTTCCTCCACAATTTTTTTGTTCTGATACCTATTTAAGATTACTACTAATACCGACAGTCGAGGTATATCGTTACATTAATTCATTTGTAATGGGAAGTGGCATGATTTGTGACGAGAGGTAAGTTCATTCTTTACAATATTTGGTAAGCCTTCGATGCGCTGAGCTAATGTGTCAATCGAAATCTTAGCTATTTCTTTTGACGATTTTTCACCTAGCATACATCTTACGATCTTCATAGTGCAATTTTTAATCAAATTTTTCGCAACTGAGTAGGATTCACGGCGCTGAACTCTCAGATAACTGACTAAGTAAGAAGAGTCAGAAGCTTCTCCATTCACCAGTATTGTGGTTTGAATCAAACGATTTTAATTTCTATAGTTAGCCACGCTTTCGAAAGACGAATTAAGCTTTTATTTGAAACTTCCTGGCGGATTAAAACTGTGTGCCCGACCGAGACTCGAACTCGGGGCCTTTACCTTTCGCGGGCAAGTGCTTTACCATCTGAGCTACCGAAGCACGACTCACGCCCGGTGCTCACAGCTTTACTTCTGCCAGTATCTCGTCTCCTACCTTCCAAACTTTACAGAAGCTCTCCTGCGGTCGGGCACACAGTTTTTAATCTGCCAGGAAGTTTCATATCAGCGCACACTCCGCTGCAGAGTGTAAATCTCATTCTGGAAGCTTTTATTTGTTAAGGGCGCAATGCAGAGTTCTTAAATTGTGATACGTTTTAGCTGCAACCATAGGATTACTTGGGTGAATTTTGCTACATGTGATTAATATTATTCTTCAAGAATTCTGAAGATACATAAGTCTTATTAGACTTCCACAGTCTCTTAGTAATTGCTGTGCATTGGTTACATGTTTTGAGCCGACAAGGATATCTTTATCAAATGACCAAAAATTCAGTGGCTAAATAAAGTTTAAATGGTTTATTACAATAATTATATTTTAACAGCAGAATGTAAAACTGAAACAAAATTTTAATACAGGGAAACGTTCCCTTTCATATGACTAGCTTTGGGAGCTGGGAAAGGCGGATGAGAGAACATTTCTAAAAATGGCTCAAATGACTCTGAGCACTATGAGACTTAACATCTGAGGTCATCAGTCTCCTAGAACTCAGAACTACTTAAACCTAAATAACCTAAGGACTTCACACACATCCATGCCCGAGGTAGGATTCGAACCTGCGACCGTAGCGGTCGTGCGGTTCCAGACTGAATCGCCTAGAACTGCTCGGCCACAGTGGCTGGCCCGAACATTTCTAAATGTTATGTAAACAATAACCGTTGTTTTCACTTTTAAATGGTCAAGCGTACAAATAAGTGGGAATAAAACTGTAGTCTTCAACAATGAACAAACATGCATGCAATTTCATATACACACTGCTTGACAAAAAGTGTGAAGCTCCGAGAGTTCATTGTAGGGGGACAGTGTGGCTTCGTAGACGTACACCTTGTTGACAGATACGTAAGTGATTAGAGTTGCAGTTCTCCGCGACAGGTAGCACGGTCACCAGACTACCTAAGCCTCGTTCCTGCTTTGTGTTGTTACCAGGCCTGCTATGGTATACAAGGGGGCGCGAACAGCGTCAGATGTTGAGTTATTGCTGGGAAGGACACAGAGCAGCCACGTACTCGTCTGAGACGGCTTTATCAACAGCTGGAGTTATTCTGACACTGCCTCACCACTACTTATTTTCAATACAATAATGATTTTTACGAACAGACTGACGGGATGGCTATGGGCAGCCCTCTTAGTCCAGCTGTGGCTAAGTTGTTTGTGGAGAACTTTGAACAACAGGCGTTGCAGACTACCACAAAAAGACCAGCCATTTGGTACCGCTATGTGGATGATACGTTCGTAGTATGGACACACGGTGCAGAGGAACTGGATGCCTTCCTGGTACATCTCAACAGTGTCGATTCGAAAATACAATTTACTATAGAGACGGAGAATAACGGCCAGCTGAAATTTTGGATGTGTCTTATCAAGCACAAGGACGGGACGTTGGGCCATAGAGTATACAGAAATGCCACGCATACTGACCTGTATCTGCATAAAGATTCTAACCACCAACTCAGACAGAGAAGAGGGGTCATTAGAACGCTGGTAGATAGGGCGCACAAAATTTGTGAACCTACTTACTTAAAAGACGAGATTGAACTTCTAAGGTCGACATTCAAGAAGAATCCTTATTCTAACAATGACATAGATAGAGCACTTTGCCGTAGAGAGAGGATCAGGACCTATGGGGAACGATGGGCTCCCAAAGCGAAAGTTTTCCTTTCGTTCATCAGTACGATTACAGATCGCGTTGGGAAAGCGTTGAGCAAGTACGGTGTGGAAACTACCTTCAGACCCAACTGGAAGGCAAAGGAGTGTTTAAGATCGGCAATAGATATACGCCATCCTTTGGCTACACCAGCTGGATGTAAAATTCCTTGTAGTTGTAGACTCGTTTATATTGGTATCACAAAAATGTGTGTTAACACCCGTCTCGTTGAACAGAAGAGGAATTGCCCCCTAGAATATACGGATAAATCTGCCGCAGCGGAGCATCTTTACGAATAGGATGATCGCGAAATAAAATTCCCTGAGACGAGTGTCAAATCGAAAACATCGCAATATCATGCGAGTATGTATAAAGAGGCATTGAGATCAATAAACACCTGAATAATTTTGGCAGAAATGAGGAACGTCTCATGTTAGACAGTATTTGGAGTTAACACTGAAACGTAAGATTGACGTCCGATTACTTTCAATCAAGAATGTTGGCAATGCCAGAGATATTGCCGTAACCGACGTTATGTGATAGACTGTAATGCCCTCTACATGGCCATAATCGGCTCTCTGTCGAGTTCTAGTTGCAGTTCGTCATTTTATCTCTTTAGATGTCTTCCGGATCGGAGAGAAAATTTTAGAAGAAAATTACTTGCATCGAAACGGCATAATGGTACGGAAGGTTTAAGTGATGAACAGCTGACACAGTTTGAAAGATGTCTGATTCGAGTCTGCATTTGACCGACTGGTCGAATAGTCCAATATCAAGATTTGTGGGGCATTTGGTTGTGTCAGTGGTCCGATGTTGGACTGCACTGGAACTTGAGAGAAGGCATACTCCTGGTCCACAACGTGTGACCACCACAAATGAGGATGGTCGTATTGGGCGCCAATATAAGCGCTAAAGCAGGCACTTTATTTTTTACAATTTTTAACACAGAGGAGTTACCACACAACGTGTTTCCAAACATCCATGGCAAATAACATAAAGAAACTAGCATAATTTGCTCTGGTGTATAAACAAAAAGATGAATTTAACTAGTTACAATTTGTCAGAGGCCAAATTTTTTATCTGTATGGCATACCGACATGTATTAGCAGAGTGTTACAATACTTTCTGGACAGATAAAAATCCCAACATGAAATATCAATATTTTTAAACAAATTATATAAAAATCATGTCTTAAATTACCTTATAAGAAGACTAGATACATGACAAATATGTAAGGTTCTCTAAATTACTAGTACATAGTTCATGGAAAGTTTAAATAATTAGGAAAATTAACTATCTTGATAGACATAAAAAGTAAGACCATGGCACGAGCTCATGGCAAGAAACACAGACAAGGTGTAGAAGTCGACTATAGAGGTGTTTACTAACAAGACACGACCTTTTTGTCAAAATAACGTTACACTGATACGATAAGACTATTTAAATGCAGCTGAGTGCCTGCATAGGCCAATGTCCTTATACATTGTGAGGTTAATTTTAAAATCTTAACCATTTGTATGTATTTCGCAAGAATCTTGGTAATTGAATTGTTATGTAATAAAATATGGGTTTTGGAGTGATAAACTGCGCATGAAGTTGGGCCACCCTTCCACGTGTTTTCCTTAAATTAATCCCGGTTCTTGTTCTTGGTCTCAACTATTATAATCATCTCGCATTGAATTCCGCGCTAAATTTCGAGCTTCTGTAAAACGAGCATCAAAGCGAACAGGAAACATGTAAGGGCAGGGAGGGAACAAATGGTTCAAATGTCTCTGAGCACTATGGGACTTAACATCTGAGGTCATCAGTCCCCTAGAACTTAAAACTACTTAAACCTAACTAACCTAAGGACATCACACACATCCGTGCCCGAGGCAGGATTCGAACCTGCGACTGTAGCGGTCGCGCGGTTCCAGACTGTAGCGAGGGAGGGAACAGTGTGACCCAAATGAAGCATGGTTCAAATGGCTCTGAGCACTATGGGACTTAACATCTATGGTCATCAGTCCCCTAGAACTTAGAACTACTTAAACCTAACTAACCTAAGGACATCACACAACACCCAGCCTCACGAGGCAGAGAAAATCCCTGACCCCGCCGGGAATCGAACCCGGGAACCCGGGCGTGGGAAGCGAGAACGCTACCGCACGACCACGAGATGCGGGCGATGAAGCATGAAGGTCACAACAAAGAGTTATGTAATAAAGATGTGAATAACGAACTCAGCAACTGGATGGTGTGAGGAAGCAAGTGTGCGCCCATGCCTTACTCTCTGATATTTATGTGGCACTCTGTATTCGGCCTGTGCTGCCGAAGGGTTTTGATTGCGAGAGCAGGTTTTCCGCAATGCCGTCGGTGCCTAGCACAATTGCACGACGTCGCAACTCTTCTCCAGTCACTTGACATTGATAATAACTGTATTTATTACACATTTTCAATTATTAAGATATGGTGAATGAAGGAAAATAACGCTTGAGTAAATTTCAAGAAGTTGAAGTATGGATTTTAGAAGTTTCTTGGGCGTTATTCGATGGTCTTTTTGTATGACCTGCAGGAAACAGAAAAACTACGACACTGGTAAAAACATACAGCCTTATTTAATAAGGACTTCCAGCGGAATTACTCCTCTCTGTATGCAGTTCAAATGAGTAAATTTAACAAAAACCGAGGCAAGCAGAGTCTAGTACATTCTGTATCCATAAACTACCTTCTGATTTAAACGAGCGTTATTGGAACTGTAATATATAGTAGAGTGAAGACGTTAACAATGTGGTGTGGCCTTTTAGTATCGTAGCTTAAATATTTGATCCGCAATCCACGTGTGACTGGATCTGTCTGTGCTCGAAAGCGTTCACGCCAAGTCTTTAAAAATGTATTAGTATTCTCTCGGTCGATAGGGAGAATTTTTTTTACTGGGCTTCACACAGGTAAATACCCACATTCAGTTCAAAAATATTTGATCGTCGAAAAGATCCAAATGAGAACCCAAGGTTCATTTATGGTGAATGAGGACTGATAGAAGCAGTTGTGGTAACGAGACGTTCAGAGCGAAGATATCCAAAAACCATCAGCGCCGTCACACGAAATCTGGCCCTGCGGACCGCCAGACCAGCACTCAGACATGTTATTCGTCTTCACGTCTCTCCGCTTTTTGCATCGCATGTGGTGCACCTTGATAAATTTTAGGAATGATTTGTATGGAACTCTGAAATTACAGCTGACAACGAGCACCAAAACGGATGCATGGATTACCGAACAGAGGGTGAGACTGAATACTCAAAACTCCGTCAAAAATAAGTGAAAAATATATCTATTCGAAAAAGCAGATAAAAATTCGCTTGACGTCTTGCTCAGAGACAAATTAAGAATGTAATGTAGACCAGATGTGGCTTGATTTCAGAGAAATAGTATCGACAGCAACTAAGAGATATATACCAAAGAAATCAGCGTACCAAAGGACGCAGCTGTTCCCCATGGTACCCAAAACAGATCAGAACACTATTGCAGAGACAACGAAAAAAACGAATCAGACTTAAGCGAACGCGAAATCCTCAAGATTGGCGATCTTTTACAGAAACTCGAAATTGAGCGCGGAATTCGGTGCGAGATGCTTATAATAGTTGAGACCAAGAACAATGATCAGGATTAATTTAAGGGAAAAACGTGAAAGGGTGGCCCACCTTGATGAGCCATTTATCACTCCCAAACCCACATTTTCGTTAATACCAATTCAGTCATGAATCAGTCGACAGCTACCAAGATTCTTGCGAATAAACACAAATGGTTAAGATTTTTAAATTAAATTTAGAATGTATAAGGACATTTGCATTACACATAATATTACAAATAGTACTCAAAAAATGTCAACAGTACAACGCAGTGGAGGCCCGACTACAAACAATTAATTAAATAATCCTGAAGTGGATCTCTGTTCCCGCAACTAGATCATAACTGTGTGCTAAACATGAGTTCAAGAAACATTAAATAAAAAACATTAAAATGCATACATCTCCACTGGGTACTCTGCGCTGATACAGACGCCAAGTTACGCAAAGGCTACCCACATGTGAAACCGAGGCAACAGCAGATCTTCACTGATTGGCTACAAGCCAGTTCCACATAACTCACGTTAAGTATTTAAATAAACTTTCGGGCCTATGAGACACAATAAAATGATAATGAAAATTAAACCATCAATTTTTTAAAGAAATCAAGAAACTCGGTGCTCAATTTGCGCACGCCCACAAGAGCCTTGCAATAACTGAATTACTGAGTCAATTACTTCCCAATCTGGTGACACCCATCCGTGGCACGATACCAAAAGAAAAACATCTACTCTTCTTGAGGCTGGAACGGGAGATTGGCAGAATCGCGGGTGACCTGCCAACCCTTAGGACTCGTGCGATGACGGCAAACCTGCCGAAGCAAAATGAGAACGCGTTCCCACCCCGGACAAGCAGAACAACAACATGTCAACAGCTGCCGATACAAGGCTCTTACCGTATACCAAACAACAAACAGCAAAACAAGTTGGATAAAAATTAACATACACATACTTAAATTGCCAATCGAAAATTCAGCTATCAAAACTCTAGTATAGTAGCGGCCCGCTCATAACATTACAAGTTAACCTTGGCGGCAATAACAAGAAGCCATGTAAAAGGTCATTTACAAGAATAATTTCATAATAAATTAAACAAGATTTTAAAAAATCAAGGTGTATGTATCTTTACTCGGGCCTCTTAGGGGCTAACAGAAACTGTAGTTGGGATATGCACCAAATGACAGATGACCGGTTAAACTGTACTCCTATACACCAAAGCGCTCCTCAGCACGGAGTCAGAGAGTCTGCAAATAGAACCACGCACACACACATGACCCACACGTGCGTAGCTTTAGGCTGACCGCACACAACTTTAGTTACAGGCCAAATCCAGTAATTCGCCCCCAGGAAAGGTCACGAGGTGTACAACAATCAGAAATTACACAGTCAGTATTATCAAATACTCAGTAATAACAAAACATGATTTCAAGTACCAGACTAATATTGGAAAATACTAGACTGGCGCATACAGAAACCTCCAGACTGAGACACGCAGCTCCAAAGGCGTAACCGAAAGACATTAAGAAACTGGATTTCTCGCCAGCTCACACTGGGCAGAATTAACAGTATTTAAATACAGTACTTAGTGGACAGTCTTCATACATAATTTCAAACCAATGACAAGGAGGCCAACAGCTTGAGGTCTCCAGGTAGTCACCGAATAATACTGCCCTGCTGCTTGCGGCTGCTAACAAGTTCTCCAGTATATCATGGCGTACTTAGCACATCACAGTTGACCGAAGCACCTCATACTAGGCTGCACGCGACGAGAGCCGCTCATTGCCGACTAAACTCCCCGGTATCAACGGTCAACGCTGCAGGAAAACGAGGAGCCCCCCGTAACACAACGGTCAGCGTTGTCAACTCACTGCAATCACCAGAACTCGTCCAACTCCGTATCCGACACACCACTCGCCACAACACAGCTCCAGGTGGAACAAACACATGACCCAGCTTCTTCACGGAAGCCGCCACGACCCTACATGTACATCTACATACATACTCCGCAATCCACCATATGATGCGTGGCGGAGGGTACCTCGTACCACAAGTAGCATCTTCTCTCCCTGTTCCACTACCAAACAGAACGAGGGAGAAACGACTGCCTATATGCCTCTGTACGAGCCCTATTCTCTCTTATCTTATCTTTGTGGTCTTTCCGCGACATGTAAGTTGGCGGCAGTAAAATTGTACTGCAGTCAGCCTCAAATGCTGGCTCTCTAAATTTGCTCAGTAGCGATTCACGAAAAGAGCGCCTCCTTTCCTACAGAGACTTCCACCCGAGTTCCTGAAGCATTTCCGTAACACTCGCGTGATGATCAAACCTACCAGTACCAGTAACAACTCTAGCAGCCCGCCTCTGAGTTGCTTCTATGTCCTCTCTCAATGCGACCTGATAGGGATCCCAAACGCTCGGGCAGTACTCAAGAATAGGTCGTATTAGTGTTTTATAAGCGGTCTCCTTTACAGACGAACCACATCTTCCCAAAAGTCTACCAAAGAACCGAAGAAGACTATCCACCTTCCCCACAACTGTCATTACATGCTTGTCCCACTTCATATCGCTCTCCAATGTTACGCCCAAATATTTAATCGACGTGACTGTGCCAAGCGGTACATTACTAATAGAGTATTCAAACATTACATAAATCTTTTTCCTATTCACCTGCATTGCTTTACATTTATCTATATTTAGAGTTAGCTGCCATTCTTTACACCAATCAAAAATCCTGTCCAAGTCATCTTGTATCCTCCTACAGTCACTCAACGACGACACCTTCCCGTACACCACAGCATCATCATCAAACAGCCGCACATTGCTATCCACCCTATCCAAAAGATCATTTATGTAGATAGAAAACAGCGGACCTACCACACTTCCCTGGGGCACTTCAGATGATACCCTCACCTCCGATGAACACTCACCATCGAGGACAACGTACTGGGTTCCATTACTTAAGAAGTCTTCGAGCCACTCACATGCTTGGGAATCAATCCCATATGCTCATACCTTAGTTAGGAGTCTGCAGTGGGGCACCGAGTCAAACGCTTTCCGGAAGTCAAGGCATATGGCATCCGTCTAATACTTTCCACAACGAGACTTTGTCTCTAAAACGGGCAGAAAAACCAAAGAGGTTCCGGTCGTATGTAAAGTATGCTAGTATGCTAGTGGCAAGTCACAATTAGCAATGGGTAAGCTATCGCTGAAAGTGATGCTAAAGAGTTATTCAACACAGCCTTCCGAAATTCCTTCACCAAAGAAGACGAAGTAAACACTCCAGAATTCCAGTCAAGAAGAGCTGCAAATATGAGTAACTCGGAAAAAGATATCTTCGGTGTAGTGAAGCAACTCAAATCACTTAATAAAAGCAAGTCAACCGGTCCAGAATCTATAAAAATTATGTTCCTTTCCGAGTACGCTGATGCAAAGCTCCATACTTCGTCACGTATAACCGCTCGCTCACCTGAAGATTCGTACCCAAACACCGGAAAATTGCACAGATCATACCACAGTCAAGGCAACAGGAGTAATCCACTAAATTACAGGCCCAAATCATGAACGTTGATTCTGGAACATTACGAATTACCGCGCACAGAACGGTTGATTGACACATAGTCAACACGGATTGTGAAACGCAATTATTGCTTTACTCACGCGAAGTGTCGAGTGCTATTAACAAAGGAAACTGATCTGGTATTTTTAGATTTCCAGAATGCTTTTCACACTGTACCCCACAAGCTGCTTGTAATCAAATTGCTTGCTTGTGGAATATCGTCTCAGTTATGCCACTGAATTCGTGATTTTCTATCAGTGAACAGTTCAAGAGATCAAAACAAATTGATAACGATTTAGAAAATGTATCTGTATGGTGCAAAAATTGGCAATTGCCCCAAAAAAAAAAAAATTGTGAGGTCATGCACGTGAAACTTAAGCTTCGGTTGCACGATAAATCAGTCAAATTTAAATGCCGTAAACTCAACTACATACCTAGGAATTACAAATGAAATAGGAAAGAACACGAAAATATTGTGGGGGAAGACGAACCACAGACTGCGTTTTATTGGTAGAACACTTAGAAGATGCAACGTATGTAGAAAAGAGACTATCTACACTACGCTTGTCCGTCCTGTTTTGGTTTACTGCTGCGCGGTGTGGGATCCTTACCAGATAGGATTAAAGGAGTACATCGAGAATGTTCAAAGAAGAGTAGCACGTTTTTTATTATCGAGAGATAAGGGAGACAGAGCCACTGACAAAGCGGTAAGTGGATCAAAACAAAATGCCCAGACACTCTGTGACCAAAATGGTACTGAAACAGAGGATGACAGACTAAAGGCCGAAATACTAAATGTCTTTTTCCAAAGCTGTTTCACAGAGGAAGACTGCACTGAAGTTCCTTATCTAGGTTGTCGCACAGATGACAAAATGGTAGATATCAAAATAGATGACAAAGGTATAGAAAAACAATTAAAATCACTCAAAAGAGCAAAGGCCGCTGGACCTGATGGGATACCAGTTCGATTTTACACAGAGTACGTGAAGGAACTTCGCCCCCTTCTTGCAGCGGTGTACCATAGCTCTCTAGAAGAGCGTAGCGTTCCAAAAGATTGAAAAAGGGCACAGGTCATCCCCGTTTTCAAGAAGGGACGTCGAACGGATGTGCAGAACTATAGACCTATATCTCTACCGTCGATCAGTTGTAGAATTGTGGAACAAATTCAAATGGCTCTGAGCACTATGGGACTCAACTGCTGAGGTCATTAGCCGCCTAGAACTTAGAACTAGTTAAAGCTAACTAACCTAAGGACATCACAAACATCCATGCCCGAGGCAGGATTCGAACCTGCGACCGTAGCGGTCTTGCGGTTCCAGACTGCAGCGCCTTTAACCGCACGGCCACTTCGGCCGGCTTGTGGAACACGTATTATGTTCCAGTATAATGACTTTTCTGGAGACTAGAAATCTACTCTGTAGGCATCAACATGGGTTTCGAAAAAGACGATCGTGTGAAACCCAGCTCGCGCTATTCGTCCACGAGACTCAGAGGGCCATAGGCACAGGTTCCCGGATAGATGCCGTGTTTCTTGACTTCCGCAAGGCATTCGATACAGTTCCCCACAGTCGTTCAATGATCAAAGTAAGAGCATATGGACTATCAGACCAATTGTGTGATTGGATTGAAGAGTTCCTAGATAATAGAACGTAGCATGTCATTCTCAATGGAGAGAAGTCTTCCGAAGTGATTTCAGGTGTGCCGCAGGGGAGTGTCGTAGAACCGTTGCTATTCACAATATGCGTAAATGACGTCGTGGATAACATCGGAAGTTCGCTGAGGCTTTTTGCGGATGATGCTGTGGTATATCGAGAGGTTGTAACAATGGAAAATTGTACTGAAATGCAGGAGGATCTGCAACGAATTGACGCATGGTGCGGGGAATGGCAAGTGAATCTCAATGTAGACAAGTGTAATGTACTACGAATACATAGAAAGATCCTTCATCAATTTAGCTATAATATAGCAGGACAGCAACTCGAAGCAGTTAATTCCATAACTTATCTGGGAGTAGGCATTAGGAGTGATTTAAAAGAAATGATCATATAAAGCCGATCGTCGGTAAAGCAGATGCTAGACTGAGATTCATTGGAAGAATGCTAAGGAAATGCAATCCGAAAACAAAGGAAGTAGGTTACAGTACACTTGTTCTCCCACTGCGTGAATATTGCCCACCAGTGTGGTATCCGTACCAGATAGGGTTGATAGAAGAGATAGAGAAGATCCAACGGAGAGCAGCGCGCTTCGTTACAGGATCATTCAGTAACCGCGAAAGCGTTACGGAGATGATAGATAAACTCCAGTGGAAGACCCTGCAGGAGAGAGGCTCAGTAGCTCGGTACGGGCTTTTGTTGAAGTTAAGAGAACATACCTTCACCGTGGAGTCAAGCAGTATATTGTTCCCTCCTATGAATATCTCGCGAAGAGACCATGAGGATAAAATCAGAGAGAAATCAGAGCCCACACATTGGCATACCGACAATCTTTCTTTCCACGACAATACGAGACTGGAACAGCAGGGAGAACTGATAGAGGTACTCCATCACACACCGTCAGGTGGCTGGCGTAGTATGGATGCAGATGTAGATGTACACGTGATACAGGATTTTGGGTGGACATTAAAACAAAGGCGTTTCTCATCGGTGCGGAATCTTCTTACGAAATTTCAATCACCAACCTTCTCCTCCGAACGCGAAAATATTTTGTTGATTCCGACCTACACAGGGAGAAACAATCATCATATTAGCCTAAGGAAAATCAGTGTTCGCACCGAAAAATACAGGTGTTCATTCTTCCCTTTCACTCCTCGAGTATGCAACTATTGAGAATTTTGTGAAGGTGTATGGATGAACCCACTGCGAGGCATTTACCCTTGTGAGTGATTTCCAGAGTAGGCACATAAATGTATATTCAGTTGTAGAGTTATGAAGGTGCTGATGTGTTTGTTGCCGTCCGTGTTGAATACCGTGTGGCAAGTTTTGCGTGTGATGAACAGAATAATAGTTGATTGAGGATCTCCACTTGGGACGAACACCTTTCATGACTAAACTGTAAGTAAAAAGTAACGTTTGTGAGCTCTGATGGAAAGTTTCTGTTATTTCACTTTTAAATCAGTTAGAGACTGTGGAGGACTTGGCCGTAGTGGAAGTGAAATTATTAGTTCATCAGTATTAAAAGGCATTCCTAGGTTGCCCTTTATTGACTCAAAATCGACGAGTTTCAGCCGGTAGGGCATCATAGGCTGATGACCCACGTCGCACGACATAACCTGATGATGCCAATAAAGGGCATTTGCCACCTGGGTCTGTCTTTTAGTATTAGTCGCAACACAAGGTTACTGTACCACCGCGGCACAATGGAGTGGAATAAATTATTAATTCAATTACACAGTGCAATAGGAAAGGCGCTGGCAGTGAACTGCAGACTGCGGATGTAGATTACGGTGGAAGTTCGAGACAAGGTCGGCATAACTGTTTTTTCATGGTCAAGCGCTTGTTTGTTAATTCGCTCTGTTGTTTAATAACATTTAATTACTTGATTCAGGTGATGAAAGGTATTGGATGTGATTTGTAGTCATTACATGCTCAATTTGATTTTAAATTAAGATCGTTTCAACTTTTTTTCTTATTGAACATGTGTTTCGACAAGGCCAAAAAGACACACACTTTTGCCGGGGGCATTTCTTGAAAAATTCTAAGAAATAGCTTTGCGTCATCGTAATGTGGGTCGTCGACTCACTGAATGTTTTAGTGCAAGGTGCAGAAACGAACTGGACGACCACCTGCACTAAACGAACAAGTTGTTAGATGTTTCTGACTTTAGGCAGCAGAGATCAGGAAAATCATTACGCAAGTTGACGCAGGAGAAAGTTACGGGCTTGCAACTGCGCATAAAGCGGTGAAGTGAACATTGAAGCTGTTCACGCATCAAGTGACAGCACTGCATGAACTGAAAGGTGCGTATGATGAAAAGTGAATCCGCTATTGAATATGGTTTACATTTTGTACTGACAGGATTACCATTGGGATTCTTGATGTCTATACTGACGAGGCTTCTTTACCACAGGTTTGTGACCAACGGAGAATTGTCGTGCTGCGCTTTAAACGCCGTTGCATGATCAACAACTAGAGTTCAGGTGGTAATTAAGCATATGGCATATTACTGGAGCTTTATTTTGTGAAAAAACGGTAAACAGGGAACTTATTGTTTAATCTTACACGATTTCACTGTTCAGCTAAAGGAACACGAAATCAACTACTCACGTGTTCAGTAAGATTGCTTTACTGCACACACAGCTAACAACACTAGAATAGTTTCGTGGGTAATTTGTCATCTTAAAAAACATATGACCATTTAGCTCTCTGGACCGTTCTCCGTCAGACATTTTCCTGTGGGGAACAGCAAAATCGGTATTAAATCGCTGTGGCTGACGCACACTTCGTGATTAAAAACTCAAATAACACCGTACGTTAGATGCATATTACTATCAGCCATGGAATAAGCGTTTTCTACAAAATTAAGCAGTTTCAGCCGCCCGTGCACGTCGGTTCCAACATAATTTGTAGCTGCGCAGCAACATTCAGAACATACTGTACAAAAAAAATGACGAAATGATCATGTGACATTGGTGGCCGGAAGACCTCATTCGGGGAAATTTGGCCTCCGCGTCGCAAGTCTTATTGCGGGTGGCAGCGCTTTGGGCGAGTTGCGCGTCGGTGATCATGATGAGGAGAACACAACACCCAGTCCACCCGCGGAGAAAATCTTCAATCCGACCGGGAATCGAACCCGGGCCCGCTGAATGGTAGGCAAACGCGTTTCCACTCAGCTAAGCAGGCGGACACAAACTGTACAATCTCGTGGTTACAAAAAATGGTGTTGAGACTGTTAGTGGATGATAGTACTCCCCTTCATTCTTATGAATATTTCTACTACAGACCTATTGTAACGGAGAAGTTGAAGCTTGTAGCCAAGACACTTTAAGGGAGCATGTAGTTGTATGGTGACCATGTTTATGTCTAGTATTTTTCAGCTGTCATTCAAAATCTTACGTGCTGCCATTGTTAAATGGAAAGTTCGGTAGAAGAAATGAACCAAAAACTATTTATTTTTTAGTCATGAGAGTTCTGACTGGTTTAATGCGGAACCCCACGAATACCTCTCTTGTGCCAACGTCTGCATTTCAGAGTAGCATCTGCAACCTCCATCCTTAGTTATTTCCTGAATGAATTCCAGTCACTGTCTTCCTCTACAGTTTTTGCCCGCTGCAGCTCCCTCTAGTACCATGTAAGTCACTCCCCGACGCCTCAACAGATGTCCTATCATCCTGTCCCTTCTCCTTGTTAGTGTTATTCACATATTCCTTTCCTCTACGATTCTACGCAGAACATCCTCATTCCTTATCTAATAAAACTCCTCCCGAACACGCCATGAAGGCCCAACGGTACCGACCGACTGCCGTATCATCCTCAGCTCATAGGCGACCCTGGATGCGGATACGGAGGGGCATGTGGTCAGCACACCTCTCTCCTCGCCGTATGTCAGTTTCCGAGACCGGAGCCGCTACTTTTCAATCAAGTAGCTCCTCAGTTTGCCTCATAAGGGCTGAGTGCACCCCGCTTGTTAACAGCGCTCGGCAGACTGTGTGCTCACCCATCCAAGTGCTAGCCCAGCCCGACAGCGCTTAACTTCGGTGATCTGACGGGAACCGGTGTTACCACTGCGGCCAGGCCGTTGGCCCTTATCTAATAGTCCACCTAATTTTCACCATTCGCCTGTACCACCACATCTCAAATGCTTCGATTATCTTCTGTTCTGATTTTCCCACAATCCATGTTTCATTATCGTACAATGCCGAGCTCCAAACGAGAATCCCACAAATTTCTTCCACAAATTAAGGCCCATGATAGATAACAGTACACTTCTTTTGGGCAGAAATGCCACTTTTTCCAGTGCTAGTCTGCTTTTGATGTCCTCCATGCTCCGTGCGTCATTGATTATTTTGCTGCCAAGTAGTAGAATTCCTTAATGTCAACTACTTCCTGACACACAGAATGAAACACAGAATGATATTTCAGTAACATACGGTTCTAATGAGTGAAGCGGGCTATGTATGGTTATTTTTCAACGTGTCAGCCATAGAAAATCTGCATAATCCAAACTACTGCAGCAACTCTTATATAATGTTGAGGAGATGAAGATCGAAGACCTCGACTTTCTATACACGGATGCGTAACGAAAGAAGAAGATTGGAATCGACGTTGAGTGTATCAGTATCAGGAAAACGTGATGTTAAATAAGAAACACTTATTGATAGTTCCCTACAAGGAACAAAATAAAAGTTAGACGTTGCTATACTGTCTGCATCTGTTACCTCGCCATCTTTCAGGACTGCTGCAGGAACCTCGTTCCTGATACCTGTAGACGCCTATCAGCCTCTAAGCCGCTTCTACTAAAAGTTTATTCTACGTACGACCAGATGGTTAACGACATTTTTTATTTTGTCATTTGAGCAGGACAAGCATAGCCATCATCATAGATATGAGGTGTGACGCTGGAGAGCAATCTGCACACTGGATTTAATACATTGCAGCATAACGAACCTAAAAATACAGCACAATCATATGACTGCTCTTCTATCAAAAAGGCATATAAAATGCGACAGATTCTCAAGTCAATCTAGCCAAATAATATGGTCACATACACAGGCAAACAGCAACCAATTGCGACCAGAGGTTGTAGGGTCACTATGGTCCATTCCTTAATTTATATACGTGACCTACTCTCCTCGGTTTTTCCCCCTAACCACCTTTCGTTTGTTAATGGTGCCACTGATGAGAACCTGCTCACCTCTCTGAATCAGATGATTGCCACCTAACATGTCTGTGGTACTATGGAACATGTCTTAGACCACATGAAAAGCTACAGAAGTAAGCAACAGCAGCAGTTGGTAGTCATTGGTTCATTAGCATCAGCCCTTGTGTATTGCTTGTGGTCATCGGAGTTCCGTTCACTGGTGTCCAAAATTAAAGCAAGAAACGTATATTTCCCCTTGATGTGTCTAATTTATGATATAATCATATAAACTGCCAACAGACGTCAGTAGGATCGTGTTCTGCGCAGAAGATGGCATTCTGGTCATTGGATTATCATGCCAACGATGACGTCAGGGCACCTATCAAAAAGGGTTGTGTTTGCCGAGTCGTCCAACATCCGCAGTCTCTGTGTATGGAGTAACAGGAGGTGCAGTATGGCTCAGAAAAGACGCCTAGCAGACTCTCTGCGATGGAAAACCATAGGAAATATGGAAACGGGACAGTCGCAAACTAATGTGCCCCAATGGCTTAATGTTAATCGTTCTATTGTTTCTCGGATGTGGACACATTTCGTACAGACAGAAGCTGTATCCCGAAGATCAAAGCGGGGACGACCACGTGTGACATGAGAAAGAGAGGACCTTTCTATGGCCTTAAGGGAATGACAGTACCGCCTTAGTACTCGAAGGCAACTGGAATCTGACTGCAGCATCCACTGGATGTGTTGATCGAGGCAAGTGGTGCACAGATGGATTCTACATCTACATCTACTACATCCACATTTATACTCCGCAAGCCACCCAACGGTATGTGGCGGAGGGCACTTTACGTGCCACTGTCATTACCTCTCTTTCCTGTTCCAGTCGCGTATGGTTCGCGGGAAGAGCGTCTGCCGGAAAGCCTCCGTGCGCGCTCGAATCTCTCTAATTTTACATTCGTGATCTCCTCGGTAGGTATAAGTAGGGGGAAGCAATATATTCGATACCTCATCCAGAAACGCACCAAGCGGTTCTAGGCGCTACAGTCTGGAACCGATCGACCGCTACGGTCGCAGGTTCGAATCCTGCCTCGGGCATGTATGTGTGTGGTGTCCTTAGGTTAGTTAGGTTTAAGTACTTCTAAGTTCTAGGGGACTGATGACCCCAGAAGTTATATCCCATAGTGCTCAGAGCCATTTTTTTGAAACGCACCCTCTCGAAACCTGGACAGCAAGCTAAACCGCGATGCAGAGCGCCTCTCTTGCAGAATATGCCACTTGAGTTTGCTAAACATCTCCGTAATGCTCACACTTACCAAATAACCCTGTGACGAAACGCGCCGCTCTTCTTTGGATCTTCTCTATCTCTTCTGTCAACCGGACCTGGTACGGATCCCACACTGATGAGCAATACTCAAGTATAGATGGAACGAGTGTTTTGTAAGCTTTTGTTGATGGACTACATTTTCTAAGGACTCTCCCAATGAATCGCAACCTGGCACCCGCCTTACCAACAATTAATTTTATATGATCGTTCCCCATTAAATCGTTCCGTACGCATACACCCAGATATTTTACAGAAGTAACTGCTACCAGTGTTTGTTCCGCTATCATATAATCATACAATAAAGGAACCTTCTTTCTATTATTCGCAATACATTACATTTGTCTATGTTAAGGGTCAGTTGCCACTCCCTACAACAAGTGCCTATCCGCTGCGGATCTTCCTGCATTTCGCTACAATTTTCTAATGCTGCAACTTCTCTGTATACTACAGCATCATCCGCGAAAAGCCGCATGGAACTTCCGACACTATATACTAGGTCATTTACATATATTTTGTGAAAAGCAATGGTCCCATAACACTCCCCTGCGGCACGCCAGATGTTACTTTAACCTCTGTAGACGTCTCTCCATTGAGAACAACATGCTGTGTTTTGTTTGCTGAAAACTCTTCAATCCAGACACACAGCTGGTCTGATATTCCGTAGGCTCTTACTTTGTTTATCAGGCGACAGTGCGGAACTGTATCGAACGCCTCCCGGAAGTCAAGGAAAATGGCATCTACCTCGGAGCCTGTATGTAATATTTTCTTTGTCTCATGAACAAATAAAGCCAGTTGGGCCTCACACGATCGCTGTTTCCGGAACCATGTTGATTCCTAAAGAGTAGATTCTGGGTTTCCAGAAATGACATGATACGCGAGCAAAAAACATGTTCTAAAATTCTACAACAGATCGATGTCAGAGATATAGGCCTATAGTTTTGCACATCTTCTCGACGACCCTTCTTGAAAACTGGAACTACCTGTGCTCTTTTACAATCATTTGAAACCTTCCGTTCCTGAGGAGACTTGCGGTACACGGCTGTTAGAAGGGGGGCAAGTTCTTTCGCGTAGTCTGTGTAGAATCGAATTGGTATCACGTCAGGTCTAGTGGACTTTCCTCTGTTGAATGATTTCAGTTGCTTTTCTATTCCTTGGACACTTATTTCGATGTCAGCCAGGCCGGCCGGAGTGGCCGTGCGGTTCTAGGCGCTACAGTCTGGAGCCGAGCGACCGCTACGGTCGCAGGTTCGAATCCTGCCTCGGGCATGGATGTGTGTGATGTCCTTAGGTTTGTTAGGTTTAATTAGTTTTAAGTTCTAGGGCACTGACGACCTTAGAAGTTAAGTCGCATAGTGCTCAGAGCCATTTGAACCATTTTTTTTATTGCAGCCATTTTTTCGTGCGTGCGAGGATTTAGAGAAGGAACTGCAGTGCGGTCTTCCTCCGTGAAACAGCTTTGGAAAAAAGGTGTTTAGTATTTCAGCTTTACGCGTGTCATCCTCTGTTTCAATGCCATTGTCATCCCAGAGTGTCTGGATATTCTGTTTAGATCCTCTTACTAATTTAACGTAAGACCAGAACTTCCTAGGATTTTCTGTCAAGTCGGTACATAGAATTTTACTTTCGAATTCACTGAACGCTTCACGCATAGCCCTCCTTACGCTGACTTTGACGTCGTTTAGCATCTGTTTGTCTGAGAGGTTTTGGCTGATTTTAAATTTTCAGTGAAGCTCTGTTTGTTTTCGCAGTAGTTTCCTAACTTTGTTGTTGGACCACGGTGGGTTTTACCCATCCCTCACAGTTTTACTCGGCACTTACCTGTCTGAAACGCATTTTACGATTGCATTGAAATTTTTCCGTAAACACTCAACTTTGTCAGTGTCGGAACAGAAATTTTCGCTTTGATCTGTTAGGTAGTCTGAAATCTGCCGCCTATTAGTCTTGATAAACATATAAACCTTCCTTCCTTTTTTTATATTCCTATTACTTCCATATTCAGGGGTGCTGCAAAGGCCTTGTGATCACTGATTCCATGTTCTGCGCTTACGGAGTCGAAAAGTTCGGGTCTGTTTGTTATCATTAGGTCCAAGATGTTATCTCCACGAGTCTGTTCTGTGTTTAATTGCTCGAGGTAATTTTCGGATAGTGCACTCAGTATAATGTCACTCGATGCTCTGTCCCTACCACCCGTCCTAAACATCTGAGTGTTTCAGTCAATATCTGGTAAATTGAAATCTCCACTTAAGACTATAACATGCCGAGGAAATTTATGTGAAATGTATTCCGGATTTTCTTTCAGTTGTTCTGCCACTAATGCTGCTGAGTCGGGAGGTCGGTAAAAGGAGCCAATTATTAACCAACCTCGGTTGATGAGTGTAACCTCCACCCATAATAATTCACAGGAACTATACACTTCTATTTCACTACAGGATAAACTACTACTAACAGCGCCATCACGCCACCACCGGTTGCATGCAATCTATCGTCTCTAAGCACCGTCTGTGCCTTTGTAAAAATTTCGGCAGAATTTATTTCTGGTATCAGCCAGCTTTCCGTACCTATGACGATTTCAACTTCGGTGCTTTCTATCAGCGCTTGAAGTTCCGGTACTTTACCAACGCAGCTTCGACAGTTTGCAATTACAATATCGATTGCTGCTTGGTCCCCGCACGTCCTGACTTTGCCCCGCACCCTTTGAGGCTGTTGCTCATTCTGTACTTGCCCGAGGCCATCTAACCTAAAACACCGCCCAGTCCACGCCACACAACCCCTGCTACCCGTGTAGCCGCTTGTTGCGTGTAGTGGACTCCTGACCTATCCAGCGGAACCCGAAACCCCACCACCCTATGCCGCAAGTCGAGGAATCTGCAGCCCACACGGTCGCAGAACCGTCTCAACCTCTGATTCAGACCCTCCACTCGGCTCTGTACCAAAGGTCCGCAGTCAGTCCTGTCGACGATACTGCAGATGGTGAGCTCGGCTTTCATTCCGCTAGCGAGACTGGCAGTTTTCACCAAATCAGATAGCCGCCGGAAGCCAGAGAGGATTTCCTACGATCCATAGCGATATACATCACTGGTGCCGACATGAGCGACCACCCGCAGATGGGTGCATCCTGTACCCTTCATAGCATCCGGATGGACCCTTTCCACATCTGGAATGACTCCTCCCGGTATGCACACGGAGTGCACATTGGTTATCTTCCCCTTCGGTTGAGTGGTCTTTATTGTCGGACTCCTGCTGTATATGATTCTCTGGCGCGTGTTCACAGAAGGGAACGTCTAGAGTTGAGTCATCAATATGCCACCTGGACGGTCGAACGGGTGGCCTATGTTCCGTTCACAGATGAGTCCCGATTTCCTGGAGAATGATTAACGTCGGATTCACATCTGGAGGAACGATTTCGAGACCCAAGCACTGTTGACAAGGATAGATATCGAGGATGACCCCTAATGGTGTGGGCATGGATTATGTTGATACTTCGAACGCCTCTTAGCGAAATTGTGCGGGTAAATCCGCAAGGTTTAACTGCTGTCAGGTATTGTGACGAGATCTTCGGATCTCGTGTGCTGTTGTCACGAGGTGCTGTTGGCCCCGACTTCGCACTGATGGACGATAATGCTCGACCTCATAGAGCACAAGTGGTTGATGTTTTCTTAAAAACGGCGGATGCACCACGGATGGTGTGGCCTGCTCGCTCTCCCAATCTGGATCCAATTGAGCAAGTCTGGGCTGTCACCACGTCACCATTCACCAGCCATTCTCTAAGACCAGAGATCAGTTCTGCAGGAAGAATGGGTATTATTAACATCTTGGGTTGTCGGGTGTTCTGCCGGATATCAGCGTCGTACTTGCACGATATTTAGGTCATGTAGCTCGTGGCCTTCATCAGGTGCGACCTGAGACTACTTGGTATCCCAGACCGTAGATTAAACCCCCAGGAGCGGGTTTGGTGGGCGCGGACCGCAGAGGGAACACCTAGAACCGCAGCGGACGGAAAACGGAGCAGCAACGCTCCAGCAGGTCGCAGGGAATGGGCGCGGACCACAGAGGAAGCGCCTGCAGCCGTTGGTGGAGGGGGAAGGCCATAGGCATAAATACTGGACCTGGTCCACTCGAGGAGTAGTCTCAGATCGCACCTGATGAAGGCCACGAGCTACGTGACCGAAATATCGTGCGACGCTGATATCCGGCAGAACACCCGACAACCCAAGATGTCATTAGATCGCCGGGAAAGCCTGAAGAGTTACATGGGTATTATTGCCTCAACATGAGATCTGATAACATCACACAGTATGCACCATCGTTGTCAAGCTTGTCACAACCCATGGTGAGCAAATCGATCAGTTGTCAGAATTTGTTTACAAATCCGTTAAGTTGGAGTCCAGCAAAGAACGTTTCACTCTACCGTTATGCATGCTGCAGTTGGTTACATTCTGCATTCTTTACATCGTTTATAGTTTACTATCACATGTTTATAATGTTTTGTAGCAAAATAAACGCAACCTTGCAAAATTTCCGATTGTTGCTTTAATTTTGGACACCAATGTATTGCTTCTTCAACAGAAGAGTTGCCCAAATTCCGCACCTCCCAACCTTCAGCGTGTGTATTTCTTGTTCAACAGAAGAGTTTCCCAAATTCTACCCCGCCCAACCTTCCGCCTATGGCTTCGAACCGATCAGAACGGCACGCCCCCAGACAAGGCAGTGTAATGGATGAACAGTCATGAAGGCAAAGACTAAGTTTAATCAAGGACCGTATGAACAATTGTATGTGAGAGGGGGAACTTCAATGTAATTAGTAGTGGCAAGTCAAGGTACAATATACAATTTCAAAGAAAGTGAACTGCGTAAAGACGATACAAGTTCAGTGCTGGGAGAGAGTTCAAAACCATGTAAATAGAGCCGAGTGTAAATAGATGTAGAGGCA
This sequence comes from Schistocerca americana, assembly GCF_021461395.2. Taxonomy (NCBI): domain Eukaryota; kingdom Metazoa; phylum Arthropoda; class Insecta; order Orthoptera; family Acrididae; genus Schistocerca; species Schistocerca americana. The sequence continues at coordinate 561,691,861 of NC_060124.1, forward strand.
GAGACAGGAGGCGCCTTGTTTCCCTAGAAGGGGTGGGGGTGTAGAGAATCGAATGATCTGAGCGATTAAGTTAGTAACAGGTAGGAGTTTTATAGCAACAAAGTTAGTTAAACTGTGAAGGAATATTGGGAGCCCGAAGCCTGTGTTACATGCAGTGCTACATTCTGTTGTGCAATTCAGCGCTGCCGGCCGCCGTGGTCTAGCGGTTCTAGGCGCTCAGTCCGGAACCGCGGGACTGCTACGGTCGCAGGTTCGAATCCTGCCTCGGGCATGGGTGTGTGTGATGTCCTTAGGTTAGTTAGGTTTAAGTAGTTCTAAGTTCTAGGGGACTGATGACCACAGATGTTAAGTCCCATAGTGCTCAGAGCCATTTGAACCAGCCAATTCAGCGCTATAGTACTGTGGCGTAATTGGGTCGACGGAGCCCCGAGTTAAGCTACACGGACGAGAAGGCTGTGTCACCAGCCAGCTCGCCACACACAAAGGTGTCAAAATCTAGGGCGTTAATCGGGTTAGTTACGCCAGCCGAGTAACACCAGAATATTCCATCGATCTACTGGTGAAGAAGAACCGCAGACATCAGCAGCAGAAAGCCGTATTTAAGGACTGGCACTCAGCTCGTCATTATCGACCGTTGCGAAGCGCTGGAGTAACGCAGAGCCCGTGTCACTCAGCTCTGCCACAGTTTCGAGTCATTACTGTCATCGCAGTCGTCATAATAGCCAACGCCGTGTTGTATGTCGTCGCCTAGGGGGCGCCAGAATGACGCCGCTAGTATAATTATCACCGTCACTATCGTCGGACGATGTCAGCAGGGCGCCATCGCCTGGAGTGTGCTGTGGTAACGCACTTTCGTCATCGTCCTGGGACGCTACCACCACAGACACCGTGACTGAGGCAGGAGCCGGGGACCCTGGCCCGCCGACGCCACATAGCCGCCACTTGCGATGGTTGCTGAGACGGGCCACTGACCGGTCCGTCGCCACGCCCACCAGCCGCGATCGCAGCAGGGTTCAGTGGCGTGTGGTTCCAGCCGCCGTAGTACGAGCCAGTGCAGCTACAGTCGCCGGGCACCTTCGACTCCGCCGAGAATATTACGAGCGGAAGCAAACATCTCCCAGAGGGCCCACAACCAATGTTTTGCAGTTGATCAGTAATGTTGAAGAAAGCTGTGAGGAGACGGCGTGAGTCGTGCTTGGGTAGCTCAGCTGGCAGAGCACTTGCCCGCGAAAGGCAAAGGTCCCGAGTTCGTGTCTCGGTCCAGCACACAGTTTTAATCTGCCAGGAAGTTTCAGTAAAGTTGAAGCTGAAGTTAAAATCTTCTGGGTTACTAGGTCGTGCCCTATTTCTACTAAAATGATCGACGTTTCGACCCCTCTGCTGGGATGTTCCTCAGGATATTATTGTGTCCACGACTGTTCTAGCTGTAGTGGACACCATAAGGTCCTGAGGAAGATCCCAGTAGAGGGGTCGAAACGTCAATCATTTTAGTAGAATTATGACACCGCCTAATAACCCAGAAGATTTTAACTTCAGCGGCCACGAAAGCCTGCAGAATTACGTATCAGTTAAGTTGTTATTTTGTTATCAGGAACCATCAGTGGACATCCCCACCATCCTCTTCCTCACGACCCAAGTTCGAATCTGGCGACAGGCAGTGGAAACCTATGCTAGCTGCCCCGGTCTGTTTACACGTGGGCGTTTACAGTATGACGTGGCTTGTAGCGTTACATATGTTCACGTATTGAAAAAAGATGTGACTGACATCCTCCTCTTCACCGCAGTCACACGGTGGGGATAGGACCGGATCAGTGTGATGGAGATGCTTCCTGGTACAGCCAAGGTTGAATGTGAGATGTCTTACAGGGATCGTGAATCTCCTGCAGCATCGATTTTTCTCGTGGCAGTAGTTAGGAGTCAGTACCGGGTTCACTTTGGAACGATCTTTATCTTTGGATCTGGAGGTCGCATACCATTCAGTGTTCCACTACTCTCTGAATGAAGGTTTACTAACAATTAAAATATCTGTAGGCAACAGCCTTGACGCAGTGCATACACCGGTTCCCGTCAGACCGCCGAAGTTAAGCGCTGTCGGGCGTGGCTGGCACTTGAATGAATGACCATCCGGCCGCCATGCGCTGTTGTCATTTTCCGGGGTGCACTCGTCCTCGTGATGCCAACTGAGGAGCTACTCGACCGAATAGTAGCGGCCCCGGTCACAGAAAACCATCATAACCTCGGAGAGCGGTGAGCTGACCACACGCCCCTCCTATCCGCATCCTCACCTGAGGATGACACGGCGGTCAAATGGTCCCGATGGGCCACTTGTGGCCTGAAGACGAAGTGCTAAAAAGATCTGTAACTGATTATTCCGTGTGTCCCCTCAGTACGTCATGGACGGCTGCTCTGGCTAACTTCTCTAGCGTTTCATTGCCGAATATGCCACACTGCGCCTATACTCAGCAAGCGGTTAGTCACTGATTACTATTTGTGGTATGTAACATGAGATTAATCGTCCTATATACTATAGCACGGTTGGAACCTCCGCTATGCAAACATCTTAATGTTTCCAGTGCTGATCTAGTATGAGAAAGGATAACGCACTCAGTATCCACTTAAAGCTCAGCGTATTGAAGGGGTCACCGTCGTGAGTTCATTAGAGAGCTTGAATTTCGTTCCAATATGACAGGTACTATCACACGAAGCATAACCGCATCCACCTTCATTTTTCGAAGTACCTTCATGGATGGGTCCTGCGTTGTTGTGTCTGTAGAGGCAGTCCTTCATAATGCAATTATTTGAACAACCATAGACAAAGCCAAGCTCCAACAACTTGTGGCTCTGATACGCGGATAAGGTAGTCTGCTTCAGGGCAGAGTAATGGATGTGCAAGCAGTTTTATTGTGAGAGACGGACTAGAATCTACGTATGCGGCACAAGAGGATAGAGACGTTTCTTGAGCCGCTATCTGGACTTATAGCCGGCCGCTGTGGCGGAGCGGTTCTAGGTGCTTCTGTCCGGAACCGCGCTGCTGCTACGGTCGCAGTTTCGAATCCCGCCTCGGGCATGGATGTGTGCGATGTCCTTAGGTTAGCTAGGTTTAAGTAGTTCTAAGTCTGGAGGACTGATGACCTCAGATGTTAAGTCCCACAGTGCATTTGAACTTATAGTGCAGTCCCGTTCAGGTATAGATACCGCGTAATAACAAATCTTGCCCAAACTTGGACCTTTTGAGAAAAATTTCGCAGTCGGGTATTCGCGACGTAGATAAAGGACAGTCTCATTTCCTTTAACTGAAAGAGCATCAGTCGGAGTAGACTGAATTTTCCCCACGCATACTCAAAGTTCTTTGCGCTGTCATTTGTTTCATCGTCTTAGACATCAGTCAGGAACTGACCCATACCAGAAACAAACATAATCCAAGTATGGCCTTACTAAAGCACACCTGTGATAGCTCGCAATATACTTTTGCAGTTTGCTACAGTAATAAATGTGTTCCACCGATGGTTCAAAATGGTTCAAATGGGTCTGAGCACTATGTGACCTAACTTCTGAGGTCATCAGTCCCCTAGAACTTAGAACTACTTAAACCTAAGTAACCTAAGGACATCACACACATCCATGTCCGAGGCAGGATTCGAACCTGCAACCGTAACAGTCGCGCGTTTCCGGACTGAAGCGCCTAGAACCCCTCGGCCACCGCTGCCGGCTCTGGTGAAGAGACGATGACTGGAACTGTGTGACCGCTACGGTCGCAGGTACGAATCCTGCCTCGGGCATGGATGTGTGTAATGTCCTTAGGTTAGTTAGGTTTAAGTAGTTCTAAGTTCTAGGGGACTGATGACCTCAGATGTTAAGTCCCATAATGCTCAAAGCCACCATTTTTTGAAGAGAAGATTCGAATACTTGCTTAATGAAATACCAAAAACATTCTTCGCTGTATATGTATGTAGTCTAGACACAGCATGATCCACGTCCTGCAAGTCACCACAAAGTTTCACTCGATGAATATATTCACAGGTCATCATCAAACTAGTACAATGTGTGTCAGAGTGTCCTGTAGGTCCAACGCAATTATACTGGAAAGCGGCGGAGAGATAATTTGATCTCTGGCGTAGCCGCAGACTTGTCATTCTCGGCACAGCGTAGCCAAATAGATTTCTTACTACCAACGGTGAAAGGGAAACTAAGTAGATAAGTTTACTCACGAAGCTGCCAGGAATATTCTACCTCCTCATTTTGGCAGCCACCATCGATAGGGTGAGAGTTTCATATTTATGCCAGTAAAAACCGCAATGACATATTCGGTGCCGCTGAGACCCATCTGGATATTGGTTACTAATTTTATTGGTGTTTCGTTCGAGACTCGATGCAGTGTGAAGTCGTACTCGTTATTGTAGAAGGAAAAAAAAAAACAGAAAATTACAAAGTAGCTTGCACTGGTAAGTCACAAGAAAGGGGTCAGACCACCAGGATATTTCGTTCTCAGGCCGTGTAGAAACTCTGTGAGCTCGCCCTTCGGGAGACAAGCCGCAACCGCTTGAAATATTGAGCGCACGTAAACCACGGTGGCACGTCCCCCGATATTGCGACTCATAAAATTTGCATTCGCTTTTGGAGTTACCGTCAATATTAAACACAACTGCCGGCAGCGTGCGCCTCCGTCATAAATTCGTGACTAAACGTGCTAAATTAGGCTCGTAATCTCGCGGTGTTTTTGTTGTGGTCCCTACCATGAGTTAGGGAGTTATCGCGTCATGTTAACTGTGTGGACACAGAACGCGGCTTCTCCGTTCCAGCGAGCACTGGACTGGGGTCCTATGCGAGCGTGGAAACGCGAAGATTGGCTGCGATCAAACTGTGGGAAAAGCAGATATGTCAGTCAGTAGCAGTGAATGGTTTATCCGAGTTGTCTTGTCTATCCGTTGCGACATCAGCGAAGCAACTGCTACACACCGTTCCAAAGAAATTGCTTACTCAGATATCCTATTAATAAAGCAGACGATTGTCGTCGATACATTTGTTGGACATACAGCAGCCGCCCATATTTACGAACACACCCGTACGCTGGAATTCACTGTACTCGTATAATGATTGAAGGTGGGATGTTATCACACCTTGCCTGTTTGTTAAGGGATCATATATCTCCATATGCAGGAGTAGCTGGTACCAATAACTTCCCATTTCACGCGATAGGATGTCATCCTACCAAGATATAAGGCTAAGTTCGGAGTGTAAACATTACATACGGGCTCCCGCAACGTTCAATGGTTAGTCAACTCTTGCCCATTTCCGGCTCAAATGATTTATCCGGAACACGAAATATCACAGACTGTGGTGTTTGACGATGACTAGAGTCATTACCACAGGCCACCGTAGGCTACTGAGAAGTGGTAAAAACTGCTGTTTTGAAAAGCGCGCCGCAGCGCGTTGTGTGAAGCAGTCGCCCTCCGTTTCTGGCGGTGGCGCCGCTGTGGAAATCGCAGATTTGGTGTCTCCCTCTGGTGGGAAAGGGGAAAGGTTGCCTGTTCACGTGCATTTAAGGGGCGTTATGAGCTTGCCAATGGCAGACAATCATCATAGGCCGCACCACTTGCTCCGTTCGCCTCCATGATTTCTACCTCACCCTTTATGGTCGTCCCATCCAGCTCACCCCAACCCTGAGATACCTCGGCCTCACCCTCGACCAACACCTCACCTGGACCCCTCATCTCCAGACCATCCAGCAGAAAGCCCATTCCCACCTCTGCCTTCTGAAACTCCTGTCTGGCCGGACATGGGGATTGCATCCTTGTACCATCCTCCACACCTACAAATCTCTCATCTGTCCTATTCTCTGTTATGCCAGCGTTGCCTGGATCTCCGCTCCTACCCGCTTTAACAAGGCCCTCCAAATCCTTGAACGTCATGCGCTCCGCCTTGCCTTCCGTATCTGCCTTCCTTCCCCCACACGGCTCCTGTATGAACTGATCCCCTTCCCCCACCTCCTCCTGTTCCTCCAACATCTCTGCATCCTTTACATTGTCCGCAGGCTTGATCCCCCCCACCCTCTGGTTTCCTCCTTCCTCTCCACCACCCGCCTGTTGCCGTGCCTCTATCGCTGTATCCCTCCCTTTCGCCACCTCCACACCCTGCACCTCCTTCATCAGGGCAATTTCCAGTGCCTCCCCCTCCCGGATGACGAACTTCGCCGTGACATCTACCCTTCCTTCCACCTATAACCAGGCCTTGTTCCCCCCCTCCCCAGGGCTCCCTTTTTCCTCTCCCCTCCTTCTCCCAGAGCGGATTTTCCTCCTTCCCCCCCCCTCCCCCCCACCTGAGACCCTGCAACCCATAATTGCCTCTTTCCTTCCCACATCCCTCCCTACCTGGCCCTCTTCAGCGCCCCCCCGCCCATCTCCCCCCTCTCTTCCCCTCCCTCCCTCCCTCCCTCCCTCCCCTCTTCCAGTCTCCCTCATCTCCTAGCGCCTGGCAGATCCTCTGTTTTGATCATCGTCAGTGTGCCACATCAGTGTTGTGTTTAATGCTGTTTCTCCTGTGCTTCAAGAGGTATGATTTTAATTGTGTGCTGCCCTGAGGTTCGCTGCCAGTGTTTGTTATGTGCTATGCCATCCGTCAATACTTTTTATGCTCCAGTGATACAGTGCCTTGTGTTCTTTTAATTGTCACAGTGTGTGGCTTTTGCCGGCCGGTGTGGCCGTGCGGTTACAGGCGCTTCAGTCTGGATCCACGTGACCGCTACGGTCGCAGGTTCGAATCCTGCCTCGGGCATGGATGTGTGTGATGTCCTTAGGTTAGTTAGGTTTAATTAGTTCTAAGTTCTAAGCGACTGATGACCTCAGAAGTTAAGTCGCATAGTGCTCAGAGCCATTTGAACCATTTTTTTGTGTGGCTTTTTGTGTGCACTACTTTTAAACAGTTTTTTATCTCCATTTTACAGTCGCCCCTTTTTTTTGTCTATTGCCTTCCGTGATGTTCCCCCCTTTTTTGTATCTATGTTCACCATATTCTCTCCTTTGTTATTTTTAAATGTCTTCTACTGTTTGTTCTATGTCTTTCGGCTGAAGAGCAGCGCATATGCTGCTGCCAGCCCGCCCCAATGGGGCATTTATTAGGCAGTTAGTGTCTGTCTGTCGTTCGGAGTGCTAGTATGTCTGTCACTCGGATCAAACTTCAAAGCTGGCAAAATGAGAGTCCTTCCACTCCGCCAGTAAGAGAACTCAGCGAGCGGTCGCTCGGTCGGGGCTTAGCTCCTGCATATCAGTCTGCGCGTTAGGCCGCCAGTCTGCTCGAGTTCGCTCAGGCAATGGTCAATGGCGGTTGGATGGGATCGGTTCGATCGGTCGGTCGGTCGCGCACTGAGACACGAGATGACTTGTCCGCCTTGAGCGTCAGCGCATGTGAGGTCGCCACGTGAGTCCAGTGGGCCTCGGCGTATAGCGAGGGGTAGTGATTACACGGTCGACACGAGAGGAACAGGAGTAAAGGAACAACATCGGTCAGGCCGGTGCGAGCTGCGGCGCCGTGAGACGGGAGATCGGCGCGCCTTCCTGCGTCCGTTGAAGCGGCTGGCAGCGGACGCTTCGGGAGAGCGATTCGGGGGGTGCTGCGCCAGGTCTTCTCGAGAAATCGCAGTTTATCAGAAGTTAAGTGATTGGTGACATCTTGTTTGATTTACTTTTGTTAAATTCTACTTGTTTTTTTTTGTGAGTGGTGAGGTCACCAGCCATTTTGCTTTGGGGTCGTCCCACCATTCTTCTCCGTTTGCCCACCCGCGGGAAGGTGGTTGTTTATAAATATGGTGGTCCGTTTTTCCCTTGTGGAGTGGGCTCGGGTTAGAGCAACCTGCGGTTTGGGTTGTTCGGTAATCTCCCTATCAATCTACCGTACGTTATTAGCTGCCTCTGTCATGTTTGTCGGATTTGGTGTGTTAACGAATTTATTGCTTGGAGTGTAACGGCCTAATACCTAAAATATGTTTTGATGTTTCGAAACGATTATTGCCTACGATCTTGAGAGGCGGTATCTGTGTGCCGTAGAGCATCTTAACTATTCTTTGGCTAACCTTGTAGAATTTTATATAAGATTGCATGTCGTGGGCTTTCATTTAAATGATCATTTTAGTATATAAAGTTGCCATCCTTTCACCGCAAGACTTTTCTTAGAAGTTAAAGTCAAGTTGCACCTTCGGTGGCAAGGTTAATATTTTATTTGTTAGTGCCTTGTACCATTTCATCCCTCCTATGGGGGGTGCACAATTTGTGTGCTTGTGTAAATTGTTAAAACTCTTAGTTTAAAGTTATCTGGTGTGTTGCAGATTTGCACCAGTGTAGTCTTTCAGAGGCTGTTGTGAGCGGTCGTAACTACGGCCATGTCAAAAGGGAGCGGCAAGGCTCTCTACCCGAAAGCTCATGCAGTCAAAACTTGTTTCTTTCTGCCTCTGAATAAATTGTAACTTTGATATTTAGAGGGTGCTTTCTGATTATAATTTTAAAACTGTTTCTTTAAAAAAACTGCTTTAAATCACTATTAAAGTAAATAAAATTCCAATTTGTTAAAAGGAATTTGGTTATGATTTCATCAGTAACTCCCTGGCAACTAGTTCCATGCTTACATAGTGTGATTAAATGTGTTAATGTTCTTGATGAATCGCTAGTAAATAAAATAAATTCTTAAGAATATTCTTTGAAATAAACCACGGTTCAACTACCCTAAATGGGCATAGACTACGGTACTTTTTCATAGAAGCTTTGGTCAGTTAAAGTCGTACCCGCATTACCTATACCAAAGGTGCGTGTGTCTCTACTGGGAGCTACCTCACAACAATCAATGTCTTCCTAGGTCCCCTAAAAACCAAAAGCTATGAACTGTCTAGAGAGTAAGGATATATAAAGGGTCGGGTAACATATGTAACATACGTGTTCTACTTAATTATCTTCCTATCTGTCACTTAAAAATAAACAGTATTTACAGCGAAATTGAAGTGGTCTAAGTTTAACAAGTTTTATTCGAAACTGGGGGATGTGGTAGTAAAAATAAAGGAAAGAATATCGGTTTATCATACAGTGCTAGGAAACGCAAATGACTCAACAAACGGCTAAAATAAAAAAAACCGCAATACAACATTATATCAAACATCGCTTCCTCGAAATTATATAAAACATGTTTCTGTTATCCATGAACAACTTTTGCAGTTATCAGTAACAACAGAAAACACTTGCCTTTGAACATGATGAAGAATTTTCTATTGATTAGGAAATCACAACAATAGTTACATCTATTTTTTATGTTTGTGCATGAAAGTAATTGCTTTGGTACTTTTTATTACTTATAAAATCCAATATATATTGTGTAAGGACGTATATATTCTGTAAGGTTGTAAAACATACAATGGTCTAACACTGAATGATGTGCCGTACTAATAATGTGCAAAACAAACAAAAAACAAAGAGAAGTAGTCGATTCCCACTTTCCCTCTTACGCAGCCGTTAATGGTTCCTGCCCTACCAATGGTATCAATACTATCGGTAATCGTACCGCTTACAGCGCCGTTTATGTGGTGCACCAAAACTGCCGAGCAGTAGTTTTGGTGGAGCGCAGCTCTAATGATGACACGCGTATTTTGACAGAAGGTTCAAACACATCTATACCATATACAGAAAGGAGTATACTGAAACAAGCTTAAGTGTGGTTTACAGCAAACAGCGTAATCCTTGATCTTTGGAAGGCTCTTGTTACTCAGTTCCAGTTAGGGTAACGTCACTTACAGGTACCGGTAGTGCGAGAAGAATAGTGAAAATCCAAAGTGCTATGCATCTAGATGCATAACAAACTGCGGTAGTACCAGTAAACTGATAAGTTAACGAAAACGTTCGATTTGGCCTACGGTGCACTCATAAACGTTCTCATTATTTTGACCTCCAGGTAGGAATTGCATACATTCTCTCGATAGTTTCATATGGCATAGGTTCAGCCGCGTTATAAGGTAAGGTCAAGAAATATTTATTATACAGAAGCGTACCGTAAAATATTATATAAAGATGATTTTTTTCTTGGAATCAGTGACATACATTTTATTGTACACTTACTTTCTTTGACACAGTCACGGGAGATGTCGTTTAGCAGTTTGTTAAAGCAACATTACTTTGTGAGCAATTGACCCTGCCTTCAATCATGTGGAGGACGGCCAGTGATGGGCGCTACTGCTCAGCGCTGTAAAACATTATATGTGATTGCATCAAACAAAATAATAATGGTGCTCTACTGTGTGGCTCTGTGATCCGAGCACCTTGTAAGAGCCTCTTCAGAGATATAAAGTTGGCTGGTTGGTTTAGGGGAGGGGACCAAACAGTGAGGTCATCGGCCCTATCGGGCTAGGGGATGGAGAAAGGAACACAGCCGCGTCCTTTCAAAGGAAGCATCCCGGCATTTTCCAGAAGCGATTTAAGAAGACCACAGAAAATCTAAATCAGGATGGTCGGACGCGGTTTTGAACCGTCGTCCTCCCGAATGCGAGTCCAGTATGCTAATCACTGCGCCACCACCTCGTTTGGTGAGATGTAAAGGTTCTTGGACTTGTGAGCCAATACATATACTTACCTTACGATATCAGTGGCTTATAACGAGGGTGGTTTTAGTATGGACTGAGCAATCCACAACCACAAAACAGAAAATAAAAATAATTTGCAGGTAGGCTACTTTTCTCTATCGAGGATTCAGGATGAAATTTTGTATTGTGGAGTACATGACTATCACCTGTCGCAAGTAGACACCAGACAGGAAATATAAAATGGTAGGAAATTCGGAAATCAAGTGAGAGCATACCTCGTCCTATTCCTCCACAGTTATAATTTGTCAGAATAGCCCAACCCTTGGATGTAAATACCGCTTAACTCTACGGCTTCTGATAGACTTGACTTTCCCATTATACGGACGGTTAATAGAGTTATTTGTCAAGGCACACAAATGTTTGTTTCGAGTAATATAGAGTCATCAGCTGGGAGGGGTAAGAGGAGAAACTGATCATGATTTAACTTTTCCTTGGTGTGCATAGAACTTCAAATACTCAAATTAAACTCGTAAAATGAGAACGCAATGACATTTATTAAAACACTAATATTACACTTATCGCTTATATTACCAGAATCCCTTCACAGAAAAGATAATACGGTAAGTTTGTGGGGCAGGAACAGTGTATGAGCAATAAGCCGTTACAGAAAGACAAAGATCATGATGCTTGAATTTCACTTAAATTCGAAAGCAACACCACACTGGTTCACTAACACTTATTTCAAGACGTATAAGTTATCCCACATTTCAGAGTGATAATAACAACCTCCTAACACTAACAGGACATTTTTGGCTCCAAAACGAACCCAATTCAGATTTATTCCAACAAAGATTTTAGTGTGAACCTTTCATGAACTCGCAGTCTTTCTATATTCAGACGAGTCTATATTATAATTTTTACAGTGGACCCCCTGCACTCGTATTTTAAAATTTTCACTTAATACCAGTAATGACAATTTGCTTCGCACTTCAGCAGTGGGGCCTAACTAATATTGGTGATATTTGTCGTATATAAAGACTATTTTGACATTGTTACGCGAATTCGTCACTGAGTATAAACTCGAAGTAAGTTCGAGAAACTGAGTCATCTTCTAGAAAGCGGTAAATTTTATTCCAGGTCTCTCTCCCGTTATTTAGACAGAACAGTGTCTTTGTTTCTAAGAGAACTTGCCATGCCTGAAGCCTAACAGACGAAGAGATTAAAACATCAGGGATCCTAATATTTAAGGATAATTATTGAGTAGTCTCAACGGGTGAAATGTGTCTCAGTGGCTAAGGTAGAGTTTCGGTGGATGAAAACACACAGAACTTCCTGGTTAGCTACTCTCATACTGATGTCTACGAGTATAACATGCACCAAAACGTTCAAGACTAGAGACACATATAGATCAATTAATGCTTACCTCTGGCAGAAAATTAGATTCTAGTTCAGTTAGGATAATATTAGGGTTATCTTTATGAAGAAATGGTTTATCTGCGTCATGGTTTTATAGTAATAATTATTTTCACTACCAATTAAAAGATTAAAATTTACCATCAGTAACTGGATGCCCACAGAATTTGTATGTACTTCATTTCCACATTCTGCAATGGACGAAAAGCCATAGAAGAAACTAAATAACGCGTGATTGACGGAGAGGCGCCAGTTTGTAGCCGCGTAATGGAAATGCATCTGTGTTGAGTCAATTGTGAGACGAAAAGTTTGTTTTTCTAACTAGATGACTGTCACGCCAACTACGTTATGTGTCGATAATTTTATCCCCATGGTCGGAAAAAAATAGCAGTCTCCTGGCTCGTGCGTGATTTAGCAGCCGAGCTCTAAGTGCCGAGTGCTGTTCACTCACCGTAGACGAATTTCTACAGCGTCTAATATCAGAAAACGTGCGTCTAACCACTGAAAATTCGGAAGGACTACCCTCTCACATCTCACGCTCCACGTTTCAGCACTCATTGAATCTTTGAGAAAAATATCTCCCCTTAGCGATGGATATACACGTTTCTGCGAATGTTCGTCCTCTTATTGGTTAAATACACTTATGTAATCAGTAACACTATCTTCAGTTTTTATAAGATGCTTCTCATTAATTGAATAATACAGGAAAAATCTGTCTCCAGTATACTTAAAAACGAAAGAAACCGACGCCGTCAATACAGCTCCGCTAAATGTTTTAATCTCCCATAGTTGAAAATGTCACAGAGCTAATTAAATATCTAATAGCTGTGCGACTTCGCTTGACAAAGATGAAGCTACTGCATTATTGTATTCTCTTAAATGCAGCCCGATTAGGCAAACGAACCAAACAGTACATACATCGACAGCTGCATTTCTTTACTCACGATTTAAAATAGCTAGGCTGATTTCGAAAACGCTAGATTTCTCCATTTCGTTTGATGGGGAACCACTCCCGTAAGACAAGTCTGTATTTTTCAGTATGCTTAGAGAGACAAGTATTCTGTTTATATAATTAGCCGCGTGTCGCGACAACTATAGCGTGTGAGGATAATGTTCTCCCAATGGTTGGAAAAAATAGTTATTTCGTTTCTAGCGTGGTTGAATAATTCGTGTTGCGAAGCAGGAGTAGCGATGAATTTCAGAACATTTCTGTCTTAATTTTTATCCACTTTTCGACAAGTCTCTTGTATTGCTGTACAGTGAATAATTATTCAGAGTGTGAGTTGTGTCATATAAATATTGTGGGAACCAGTACCGAGTTTGGAACACTCCTGCGTGGCCATCGAACCAACGGTTCATGGCAAATTTACAACAAAACGTGTTTCCATTTGCCTGTGTCTCGATTAACAAGCTTCATTTTCATTTAACATGAATTAAATTTTATCGATAACGAGTACGTACAAATATCCAATATATGTGCTCGAGAAAATAATGTCAGTTAAAGAGCAAATGTGAAATGGCTTCTCTAAACTCATCCGCGTAACAACAGTAATAGGATAATGTAAATAATCATGACGGAATTCACTGAGTGATGACAGACTGGTGTTACCGCGAAGATGTACTTAGCCTTTGTAAGGAGCAGCAGGATGTAATTACGCATTAAACTCGACAAAACATTCTGCTGCAGGGCGGAAGAAGGTGTTCCCTCGAGTGGAAAAAGCGACTCTGGTTTACAGAGGCAGAAAGTGGAAGCGCTAGGAGAACAGTGAAACTACAGGGGAAACAATTTTCTGCTTCAGAAGATCAGAAAAGCGGAAGGTTGGAGAGACGTGTCAGATAAGACCAGCGATGTTTAGCTCTAGGTAACATTTGACGTAAATTAGAGGTAAAACCTCAACGGAAAAACTTGAGTCACTTCGTGGTCGCCGTTTAGGGAGATACAGGAACTCCACTGCATTAACCTGAAGGATCTTGAAATAAACCAAATAAGAAAGAAACAGGAGGATAGGGACACATCAAGGAAGATAATGGAAAGACGAACGACATCTGAAACGGGAAAGATGCGACGCTGTGGAGATTAAAAAGAAGTCCTCTTTATTCTTGGTAATATGTAGATATATGAGAGCGTATGAAGTAGGGGGCCGAGAGGAAGAAGAACAGAGTACTGCGTGGTGTAGCAAAATGGAATAAACCCTTGTATTATCTGCTCATAGTGCAGCGGCGCAGTTCTTTTCGTCCTTTTACCTGCACCTGGCTGTGAACTCGTTGTAGCAGATCGCCGATAGGAAAACCGAGGGGAAACCTACCGTACTGCAAGTCACACCAGGCTCCATGCAACATAACTAAAAACGGAAAAAAGGTCTTAATTCTGAATGAAAGATGGAAAAACTGGAAAAAATTCGGTATATTCTGAAGTCGAGAATGACACTTTCACTGCCAAGTCCGTGCTAATCCTAATACAGTCATGCACAAACCCTTTCATTCACGTTAGCAAGTTTATGGTAACCTATTTTCTGAAATCGAACAGCTACGAAGCACAGATTGTCCTTAAATGAAAATGCTCGCCAAACTATCCAGTTTATCGGTGCCTGTTGCACTCAAGTGTTTAGTCACCGATCTGCTCAACATGCCGCGCGGAATTACTGTCTTTTCTCATACACAAAAAATCCGTACTTTCTGAAAAAGACTCCGTAATAAATATGCCTTCAGTTTAAAACACTTTTGAGGCATGTAGCACAACTAAAACCGGTCAAATTATAACTTTCTTCGGATCTCATACTACTCACGACCGTACCATTGAAAGGCTGGTCTCGGACTACGTTGACTGCTGTAAGCATTTTTTACCTCCAAGAGAAAAGACGCGCTAAGAATACTCCGTTCTGATTGGTCAGTTTTCTTTAAGGCCAATAGAAAAACATTCTTCCGCGTTAGTCCAAGCTTTTCATGACTAACCAATCAACAAATAACGCACTTTCGAAATGTACTTTTTCCCGAAATAAATATTTAACATTCTGATTTTCGTTTATACTTTAAGTTATTAACTATTTTCATTTCCACTCGAATTAGTTTTCCTTTTACCATAAACGTACGTAACATATTTGATACAAAATTCCCTGTCGTCTGCATTCATACTGTCTTAAAATTTTCTCACGCTAGTTCGTACAACGTTTGTCAATATAACAATGATCTACATATTTAGTTAGACCACATTCACGCATCAATCACACTACTAAAAACATATACGAAACTGTCCAAACATAGATAAATAAAAAAAAAAACTTCAAGAAATAAGCAGAAAAATTCACAAACACATTCTCTTGACCTGTTTCTTGAATATCTCTGTGCACTACTGTCCTCTAGCAGTTGAAAATTAGAACTACGTAATCGACTGAACCCGCTTCAGACCATCTGTCACTCTGCACGCTTGAGTCATTCTCCCGATACACAGGCTCTAGACAGGAGCGATATAAAGCGCCACGTCTCAGTACATCTAAAGAAATAAGGCCACAAATTCTTCTGTCAGTGAAAATTAAACAAACAAGTAACTGAGGACGTTGGATATATCTGCTACTCTGAGGTAAGTCAAGGTGTCTCAAATGATATTTGCCAGAAACGAGTTTTTCGCATCGCGAATCAGTGTATTCTAAACAACAAGGAATTAATTAGACATGTCGACGGTTATCGTCTTCCGCGTATTGTGTAATGGTCTCTCGTTCATTAACTAGAGCAATATACTTGGCGTCAGTTTTCTACAAACTTTTCAGGCCAGTTTTGTTTCGGTCACAGTGTCTCAGATACAATGTTTGTTCTGTGGAGTATCTCTTCATGAGTGCAACACACCAATCCACTCTCGCTTACTCCACAATGTCTACTGCTTCTAATTACGACCCTCTAAATGACTATCACAGCGTGACTGTACACGGCGGCAACGAGTATACCTAGGATGTGACCCACACATTAGTTTCATGGATCGTTGAGAAGGAGGAAACCTGGCACAATTACCTAAAGCAAAGTAACTACTGAAGAAACCGTGGCAAAAAGAAAAAACCGAAGTTACTAGTGCAACCACTTTATAACAGGGAACTGCTACCTACAACATATTTAGCTGAGTTTGTATGAGTTTGTATGCGAGATACAGGGTGTTCCAGAAATAATGGTCAGTATCCAGGCATATGACAGAAATGATCATTCCAAATAAAAAATTCAAGTAGACATGGGTACTAAAACACATATCTTAAGAGCTATGAGCAATTGTTGATCTTTGCCGGCCAGAGTGGCCGAGGGATTGTAGGCGCTACAGTATGGAACCGTGCGACCGCTACGGTCGCAGGTTCGAACCCTGCCTCGGACATGGATGTGTGTGATGTCCTTAGGTTAGTTAGGTTTAAGTATTTCTAAGTTATAGGGGACTGATGACCACGGCAGTTAAGCCCCATAGTGCTCAGAGCCATTTGAACCATTTTTTTATCTTTGATACTGTGAAACAAATATTTTCTTCTGCAAGCTCTTTACTTCCCATGTTTTGGGAAGTGCTAGTATGGACCAAAACAAGAAAAAAAGTCCAGTAAAGATGTGCTCTAAAATGCATACCTTAAGAGCTATGAGCAGTTTTTCGTCTTCATTACTTTGAAACACAACTCTTCTAATGAACAAGTGCTCACAACTTTTAACATACCCATTTTAGAGCACATGTTTACTGGACATAACTTACTTGTTTTGGTCCATACTACCACTTCCCAAAATATGGAAAGCAAAGAGCTTGCAGTAGAAGAGATTTGTTCCACAGTATCGAAGATTAAGAACTGTTCATAGCTCTTAAGGTATGCGTTTTAGAGCTGATGTTTACTTGACTTCTTGTTTCGAATGATCATTCCCGTCATATCCCTGAATATTGACCATCACTTCTGAAGCACCCTGTGTACACTGTAAGACAAAAAAAAGTGAAGCACCCAGAAAGGAACGCGGAAACGAAATAGAACGTCATGGGTTGAAAGGCTACTTCACGTTTTTTCAGTGAACACAAAATCGAGTAAAATGTACAAAACACTTGTTAGTATCAGCTCGCTTAGCAGTATGACATCCCACCTGTGCTGGATTTGATACGTGAACTGATTCGGTTGCGAAGGATGCCATACAGCCGTCGTATCCGTGCCTGAGGCCAGCCGGCCCACAGATGTGGTGACTGGTCCTCGTCACCCTGGATCTTGTGGCACTGGGACAGAGATGACGCCAGCGCTGGTTCTAGCACACGTTCTGTAGGGGACAGATCTGGCGTTCTTGCAGACCAATGCGGTTCCCGAACGTAATGCAGACCATTCATACAGATATGTTCCATGCATTGTCCAGTTGGGGAATGGCACGACGACGTCGCTTGAGAGGTAACAAGGTAACATATGAGGAGACGCAACGTGTGTGACTTACGGTAGTGCCCTAAGAGTTCCGTTAGTCACTACAAGCCGTAACCTAGAGTCGTAAGAGGAGGTTCACAACAACAGAGTTTTGCTGCATGGGTCGTCGCCATTATCGCCGGGATACTGAAGAACCACGGTACATCGGTGAACCCAGAATGAAGCTCTTCATTAGCAATATATGCTTACACGTGGTGTTAATGGGAGCCTACTCATGGCACGGTAACTATAATAGACTGGTTACTCTCCGACCAATGGTGCGGAATAACGCACAGTGTTGCAGAGAGCCCATTGGTTGTCCTCATCCGTGAACGGAAGTCAATTAGAATATCTTGGTTACATTGCCAGAAGGCAAGCGGCAATGGAAACAACAGCCATAGAGGGAAAAGTCGATGTCGAAGACCTGGAGGACGCGCAACGCTGCCGTGGTCCGATCAGATTAAGAGCCTTGCAGACACAAAGTCAGCATCCAAAAGACGGAGCTTCTTGGAGACAGATCGTCGAGGGGCTTACCACGTGATGGCACTACACTCTTTGTTACAATTGCAGTTAACACATTGACTGCCAGCTACGATGTATCTCGTACCTGATGACCTGGCCTTAGGATGTATCATGCAGCGCAACTTGCTGTGACAGTGCGAGAGAGAGTGTGAGAGACAAAGATATTGTTTATTACTCTGTGGCGGTCAGCGCTCATATAATTATTCTTAGGAGATAGAGCTTTTGTTCTTATTAAGAGTAAAATTTGACTAGAAGAGAGCCATTCTTGTGATGTAAAAATCGGCGCCATTGCGAGTTTATGATTCACATTGTAAAATATATGTGTATATGGAAGGAAATCAGTTAATAGGACAATAAAATATTGTTCATTTCAAGAAGGTACGTGTTATTATACACCCAGCGTATACTTCTATTGTGATTTAATAATAAATACCAGCTTGAGAACAGTTCCGACGGGAGCGTTCAGTTCTAGTGAAATAGTTCGATATTTTCTTCGGAATAGAAGTCACTTCATGGATCATTCAAATCCAAAATAGTACCTGGACGTTTCTCAGAACTGAAAGCAATCTGATTGCTATGCAACAGAGCCCCGAAGAATATTTCTCCGTACTTTGGTTACCACTTTCAGCTCAACACGGTATCTGCAGCATCTGGAGCAGATTTCTACAACAGCGGAAGCGTGTAATCGCTATCAGTTTCACACATCGCCCTGTGTACGTTGTATGTATTTACCCACAACAGTGAACATACAGTTACTCACACACATAGAAATACAATACAAGGTGGTGTGGGAAACATTTCAGTATAAAGGTCTTGTAGAGCTAAACAGTAATTAGCCTAGTACTAGTAGTGGTAAACAAAAAAATTTTTCTTTTTTTTCAAAGGAGCCTTTATAGCCTCTGGCGCCTATTACGAGTTAACTCACATGAAACGAGTTTCTGCGTAAAATAGATACGAAAACATTATTAGCAAATAAGTGCGATTTACAGATCTTGGGCGTCAGGGACAGGTACAGCAAGTCGTCTGACCATGGCGAATGTTTTATTTTCACACTTGCAATAAACTGCAAAAAAAGTGCATACGAAAGTTTGGACAAATACTTTAGCTTTAGACGTGTTACTAATAAAATGCTTTCGTTTATAAAGGAGATTTATGTATTTTTTGAGGCTGGATTAAAATGATTGTCGGATGATAAAAAGTGTCATGAAATTGAAACTGTGTCACAAAAATTCTTACAGTACCGACCTCGCGACGCGTATAGCGCTGAAAGTATTTTGTTTCCAAACAGTTGAATAGCTACTGCGGAAGACAGCAAGCTCAAAAAAAAATGTTTTATTTATTTATTTTGAAAAAATCAATTAAACCAACTGATTGTGTGGTTCGGACGATAATTTACCATCTTCGACAACGGCAAAAAGTATTATAATGCTCACTCCCGATATTTTTGGTTTGTTACAGGTTCACGCTACAACTCTGGTAAATTAAATTTATCCACTAGAGATACTGTAGAGAGCCGAGACTGTAAATTAAATGAAAAGTAACTTCAAATAGGTGTGATCAGTCACCTATGAAATGTTAAATTCACGAAGAAATTTTCGAGCCATTACAGCCTGATATTTAGGTGAGGAACGAAAAGTATAAATGTTAATGGTTTGAAACGTTGCTAGACTCTGGAGATTGCTTCACAGAAACGAAGATAGCAAACAATTCTGCGTACCGCCTTGTACGATTTTTTTGGAAAGTTGTGTCGAAAATTGAATGTATTTATAATCTGCAGCAGCATGGACAGTGCCAGTGTCATCTTACTAGTAATTCCCATTTCCTCTGTCTTTCAGTAGCAGGGCTACGTACCATTCACTGTCATTAAACATTTATTGTTATTGCTAAATAAAATACCGTGTGTCACAAGAAACTGACCAGCATGCTGAATGTGCTGCACAAGTGATACTATGAAGATCATTGTCTAACGATACAACATTTTTGAATTAGAAACATTTATTAGGATTTGATATACACATTTACGTGAGGTATCCGTTGTTGCTCGGGTATGTATTTATCCCTCTCTTCTACAGGTCCATCTCCTTTTCCCTGCTCTCTCTGTCAATTTCTGCCTCATCTTCCTCTCTATATCGTCTTCCCACACCCCTTTCACCCACCCTCCTCCTCTGCCCTTTCCCTAATCTATGCCATCTCTGTCCTTGTTCTTCTCAATTCTCTCTCTCTCCCCACTCCATCCCCTCTCTCGTCCATCTCCTCCTCCCTCATCATTTCCCATGTTGTCTTTCCCCTCTCTCTGTCCAACTCTTTTTCCTTTCCACTTCTTTCCACCTCTCTCACGTATCTCTGCCCATCTGTTCCCTCCTTCTTGTCCACTTTCTCATGTCCTCACTCTCTGTCCACCACCCCCGACAATTTCTTTTTCTGTCATTCCGTTATCATTATCACCCTCACCCCAGTGGGAGGTTGGCAGTTTTACCCCAACATTATTTCTTTTTTGACAGTAAGTACAGTGTGCATCAAGTTTTTTGAAATCGATCCACGGACTTAGGAGGGGATATTGAGATTGCGAATGTAACATACAAGGCACACACACACATGTCTGCTGATTTACACCCTTCGACTCCAGAGACGCTGTTAATTTATTTGTTGTACCCTGCCTCGTGGCTTAATCTTAGGTCCTGAAATAATGTGACAAAAAAAAATTGGTTCAAATGGCTCTGAGCACTATGGGACTCAACTTCTCAGGTCAATAATCCCCTAGAACTTAGAACTAGTTAAACCTAACTAACCTAAGGACATCACACGCATCCATGCCCGAGGCAGGATTCGAACCTGCGACCGTAGCGGTCTCGCGGTTCCAGACTGCAGCGCCTAGAACCGCACGGCCACTTCGGCCGGCTGTGACAAAACTATTGATTCACTGCAGCGCTGATTCTCTCGACATAGCTGGCAAAAGTACAGCACATTCGAGAGACAGACTTCAGTTCATATTTTCAAAGGTATTAAAAGTAAACTACGAACAGGAAATAAATAACAAACTGTCTTATCAGAACATTTTTAGGTCACCATTTTTAATCCTCACCTCAACCCTAGTAGTAGCGGAGAATCCTATACGAACGGTATTTTTACACAGATAATGAGCCGAAATTTCTCAGGGTGTTTCTGAATTATACTTCAATGTCAGTCCCTTTTCATTCTCACCATTGCAGGAAGTTGGTGATCCTTAGCCCTGCATTGATTCTTTCCAGATAGTGAGTAAGCAGTAAAATCCAAATTGTTTAAAGAATCGAACGGCCCTGTTGTATAAAACAGCTTCAAAGTCCTGATTTTTTAAAAATAATTTTCCGCCATTTGGCTATTAATTGCACATTATTTTACAAATTCATGATTTCGGCTTTATGGACATCCCCAAATGTATATTGAAATGTTAAAATATGTCTGACCCGTCTGTGACATATCAGCGTCGGAAAAAAAAACATATTTGTGGACTGATAGACCAGTTGTCGTATTACATGATATAAGTACGTATCGAGGTTGCATAATATGCCTGACATTGAGCACATTGGAAAGCCATTAACACGTTGTATGACATATTTAACAGCCAATGTACTCCTGCGACGCGCATTTGTCATTTCTGTACGTCGATAGAGAGCGTGATTGCTTAAAATAAATGAACAATTAACAGCCAAATGACGGAAATTTCTTTCAAAGAATTCTGCATGACTGTGGTCCTGTACGAAGGGGAAAAAACTTCCGGTTACCATCTGCAAAGTGTGTTGCGAGTGGAGTTAGTCGTAAGGAGGTAATGCCTGATGCGGTAGTTCTATCGGATGAACAGTGTAACTGTAGTAAGAGATAAACTTTCTTTCCTTTCTTCACATAGTGCGAAGTGTCAGTGGAAAAAAAAAATTCGAGAAGGTTTTATATCGCGTGTAAAGTGTATTTAAGTCGCTAAGTGGTCTCATTCTCAAATACTGGATGAATATAGTTTGGATAATTGCGCGCGGTGTCTTACATTACTTTTTCACCTCCAGTCAAACCCCTTTTAGAGGCGGGCTTTTCTTAGCCAAATAGTGCTTCTCTCCAGATAGCATGTGATGAGTGTTCCGAGTCTGATAGAAACTGATCGAGTTGTTTACAATGAGATGTTGAACATAGATATATGTAGCTTACATACATGCATTTTTATGATACATAGAGATATAAATGCTGTGAGAGCCAATACATTGAACTAAAATTGTGTTAATATGGATGCTCAACTTTTGCATTCGTAATCGGGAATAACTAGTGATAGAGGTGACATACAGCAAAATGTTTCGGATAAAAATTGTAGACGGCAAAGAGGGTCAAGCATTGCTGCCATTGGCAGTAACCGCAGACGTTATTTTCAAGGTGATTTGGAGGTTAGAATGCTTTTTTTTTTTTTTTACTTGGGGATCTAAATACTTGATATAAGATGTGAAAAGCGCGGTACATCTTATGTTTGAAATGGTCCTTTCTGAACAAAGAAAACAAGTGCTTGTAAACAATGCTCTGTCAAGAATGCAACGAAAATGGACGAAGAACCGACATTATAATCTACATCTAAATCTACATGGATGTTCTGCAATTCACATTTATGTTGCTGGCAGAGGCTTCATCGAACCACCTTCCCAATTCTCTATTACTTCAATCTCGTACCGTGCGCGGGGAAAAACGGACTGCCATATTTTTCCGTGCGAACTCTGATTTCCCTTACTTATTATGGTGATCGTTTCTCTCTATGTAGGTCAGCATCAACAAAATATTTTCGCATTTGGAGGAGAAAGCTGCTGACTGAAATTTCGTGGGAACGAAAAACGCCTGCGTTTCAACGGTGTCCACCCCAAGTCCTATATTATTTCAGTGACACTCTCTGCCCTATTAAGCGATAGTACAAGACGTGCTGCCCCGCTCTGAACTTTTTCGACGTACTCCGTCAACCTATCTGGTAGGCATGCAACACCGCTCAGCAGTACTCTAAAAGAGGACGGACAAGCGTAGTGTAGCCAGTCTCTTTAGTAGATCTGTTATATTTACTAAGTGTCCTGCCAATGAAAAACACTCTGTTGTTAGAAGCCGGCCGCGGTGGTCTAGCGGTTCTAGGCGCTCAGTCCTGCTACGGTCGCAGGTTCGAATCCAGCCTCGGGCATGGATGTGTCTGATGTCCTTAGGTTAGTTAGGTTTAAGTAGTTCTAAGTTCTAGGGGACTGATGACCACAGATGTTAAGTCCCATAGTGCTCAGAGCCATCTGAACCATTTTTTTTTTTTTTTTTTTTTTTTTTTTTGTGGTTAGAATCCCCCACAACATTTTCTATGTGTTCCTTCGAATTTAAGTTGTTCGTAATTTACAGCCATTTGATTTGACTGATTTATCGTTTAATCGAAGTTTAAGGATTCCTTTTACCAGTGATGTGGACGACGCAATTTTCGTTATTTAGGGTCAATTGCCAATTTTCGCACCATACAGATATCTTTTCTAAATCGTTTTGCAATTTGTTTTGATCTTGTGATGACTATACTAGTCGAAAACTATAGTGTCATCTGCAAACAACTTCAGGAGGCTACTGTCTGCTAA
Organism: Schistocerca americana; assembly: GCF_021461395.2. Taxonomy (NCBI): domain Eukaryota; kingdom Metazoa; phylum Arthropoda; class Insecta; order Orthoptera; family Acrididae; genus Schistocerca; species Schistocerca americana. The sequence goes on from NC_060124.1 coordinate 561,715,329, forward strand.
ATCCTTTACATACATAAGGAACAGTAAAGGGCCTATAACTTTATCTTGGGAACGCGAGGAATCACTTCTGTTTCACTCGGTGACTTTCCGTCAACTACTACAAACTGCGACATCTCTGACAGGAAACCACAGATCCAGTCACGTAACTGAGACGATGTTCCATAACCAGGCAATCTGACTACAAACTTTTTGTGAGGTACAGTGTCAAAAGCCTTCTGGAAATCTAGAAATATGGAATCAGTTTGAAATCTCTTGTCTATAGCGCTAAACACTTCGTGTGAGTAAAGAGCTAGTTGTGTTTCACAAGAAAGTTGTTTATATGTTTTCTAAAACCCTGTTGACTGTGTGTCAATAGACCGCTTCCTTCGAGATAATTCGTAATGTCCGATCACAATATACACTCATGCTCATAAATTAAGGATAATTGCGGAATGTAGCGCCACACAACGTGGCACTACACAAAACTGGCATTATTAGCATAGGCACGTAGGGACCACACGCGACACAGATCTATAAGTCCACGGTATTGGTGATAAGTTGAGAAAACCGTCCCGAAACATATGTGCAACAAAACGCTATTGTTTCCTGCGTATGTACCCCGACATCAATATGGGATATTATCACCACGCGCACGTAACACAGGCCGCACAACGGGTTGGCATACTCTGGATCTGGTGGTCGAACAGATGCTGGGGTATAGCCTCCCATTGTTGCACCAGTGCTTGTCGGAGCTCCTGAAGTGCCCTAGGGGTTTGAAGACGTGCAGCGATACGTCGACCGAGAGCATCTCAGACCTGCTCGATCGGGTTTAGTTCAGGAGAACAGGCAGGCGACTCAATTCACGTGATATCTTCTGTTTCAAGGTACTCCTCCACGATGGCAGCTCGGTGGGGCTGTGCGTTATCATCCATCAGGAGGAAGGTGGGACCCACTGGACACCTGAAAAGGCGGACATATTGGTACAAAATGACGTCCCCGTATGCTTGACCTGTTACAGTTCCTCTATCAAAGACATGCAGGGGTGTACGTGCACCAATCATAACACCACCCCACACCATCAAACCACGACCTCCATGCAGGTCCCTTTCAAGGACATTAAGGGGTTGGTATCTGATTCCTGTTTCATGCCAGATGAAAACCTGGCGAGGATCACTGTTCAGACTATACCTGGACTCATCCGTGAACATAACCTGGGACCAGTGTTCCAATGACAATGTACTGTGTTCTTGACACCAGGCTTTACGGGCTCTCCTGTGACCAGGAATCAGTGGAATGCACCTTGCAGGTCTCCGGGCGAATAAACCACGTCTGTTTAGTCGTATGTAGACTGTGTGTCTGGAGACAACTGTTCCAGTGCCTGCTGTGAGGTCCCGAGCAAGGCTACCTGCAGTACTCCGCGGCCGTCTGCGGGCACTGATGTGACACATCGTTCTTCTTGTGGTGTTGCACACTGTGGAAGTCCCGTAAAGTAGCGCCTGGACACGTTTCCTGTCTGCTGGAATCGTTGCCATAATCTTCAGATCACACTTTGTGGCACACGGAGGGCCCGTACTACGACCTGCTGTTTTTGACCAGCCTCCAGTCGCACTAGTATTCTACCCCTCATAACTTCATCAATACGTGTTCTTTGAGACATTTTCTACACACAGCCTCCATTAGCACGTCTGAAAACGTCTGCACACTTACTCGCTGCACCGTACTCTGACGTGCACCAACACACCTCTACGTATGTGGACTGCTGCCAGCGCCACCGTGCGACGACCGCAGGTCAAATGCACCGCATGGTCATACCCCGAGGTGATTTAAACCCGCAAACCGCCCACCAGAGCGTAGTTTCACCATGTATCACCATTATCCTTAATTTATGAGCGTGAGTTTATATTACGTGGACAAGTTAAAGTGACTGTTATAGGCGGGATGCGTATTGAGCTCTGGTTGCTAAAGATATCGCTAGAGTTCAGGCCTGAGATACCTCGTTAATTAGTCTGCCAACCTAAGCAAGCAATTTCGCTGCATCTGCAACCAAACACCGCTTGCATTGCTCGTTGTTTTGCAATTCTAGAATGAGAGAAGAGACCAATAGTGTATATTCCAGAATCCTCCAGCATATCGACGTCAACGATATGGGCCTGTAATTTAATGGATTACTCCTACTACTTTTCTTGAATATTGGTGTGACTTGTGCAACTTTCCAGTCTTTGGGAACAGATCTTTCGTCGAGCGAACGGTTGTGTATGATTGTTAAATATAGAACTATGGCATCAGCATACTATGAAAGGAACCTAATTGGTATACAATCTGGACCGGAAGTCTTGCTTCTGTTAAGTGATTTAAACTGCTTCACTACTCAGAGGATACCTACTTCTACGTGACTCGTTTTGACAGCTGTTCTCGATTCGATTTCTGAAATATTTACTTCTTCTTCCTTGGAGAAGAAATTTCGGAAGGCTGTTTTTAGTAACTATGCTTTGACAGCTTTGGTTTCGTTAGTATCACCATTTCTATCGCGCGGAGAATGCATTGATTTTGTCTTGTATGTAGCATACTTCACATACGACCACAATCTCTTTGGGTTTTCTGCCAGGTATCGAGACAACGTTTCGTTGGAAACTGTTATCAGCATCTCTCATTGAAGACCGCCCTCAGTGTTGAGCTTCTGTAAAAGATCGCCAATCTGAGATTTTGTCTCTGCTTAAATTTGGTATGTCTCTTTCGTTGTTTCTGCAGCAGTGTTCTGATCCCTTTTGTGTTCGAAGGAGGATCAGCTCTGTCGTTTGTTAATTTATTTGGTATAAATCTCTCAATTACTATCGATACTATTTCTTTGAATTCAAGCCACATTTGGTAACGCAATGTATGCGCCTAATGGTTTGCATTTGAAACAGATAGAGGAAGTATTAATTACCATTACATCTACATCTACATCTACATCTACATTTATACTCCGCAAGCCACCCAGCGGTGTGTGGCGGAGGGCACTTTACGTGCCACTGTCATTACCTCCCTTTTCTGTTCCAGTCGCGTATGGTTCGCGGGAAGAACGACTGTCTGAAAGCCTCCGTGCGCGCTCGAATCCCTCTAATTTTACATTCGTGATCTCCTCGGGAGGTATAAGTAGGGGGAAGCAATATATTCGATACCTCATCCAGAAAAGCACCCTCTCGAAACCTGGACAGCAAGCTACACCGCGATGCAGAGCGCCTCTCTTGCAGAGTCTGCCACTTGAATTTGCTAAACATCTCCGTAACGCTATCACGGTTACCAAATAACCCTGTGACGAATCGCGCCGCTCTTCTTTGGATCTTGTCTATCTCTTTCGTCAACCCGATCTGGTACGTATCCCACACTGATGAGCAATACTCAAGTATAGGTCGAACGAGTGTTTTGTAAGCCACCTCCTTTGTTGATGGACTACATTTTCTAAGGACTCTCCCAATGAATCTCAATCTGGTACCCACCTTACCAACAATTAATTTTATATGATCATTCCACTTCAAATCGTTCCGCACGCATACTCCCAGATATTTTACAGAAGTAACTGCTACCAGTGTCTGTTCTGCTATCATATAATCATACAGTAAAGAATCCTTCTTTCTATGTATTCGCAATACATTATATTTGTCTATGTTAAGAGTCAGTTGCCACTCCCTGCACCAAGTGCCTATCCGCTGCAGATCTTCCTGCATTTCGCTACAATTTTCTAATGCTGCAACTTCTCTGTATACTACAGCATCATCCGCGAAAAGCCGCATGGAACTTCCGACACTATCTACTAGGTCATTTATATATATTGTGAAAAGCTATAGTCCCATAACACTCCACTGTGGCACGCCAGATGTTACTTTAACGTCAGTAGACGTCTCTCCATTGATAACAACATGCTGTGTTCTGTTTGCTAAAAACTCTTCAATCCAGCCACACAGCTGGTCTGATATTCCGTAGGCTCTTACTTTGTTTATCAGGCGACAGTGTGGAACTGTATCGAACGCCTTCCGGAAATCAAGGAAAATAGCATCTACCTGGGAGCCTGTATCTAATATTTTCTGGGTCTTATGAACAAATAAAGCGAGTCGGGTCTCACACGACCGCTGTCTCCGGAATCCATGTTGATTCCTACAGAGTGGATTCTGGCTTTCCAAAAACGACATGATACGCGAGCAAAAAACATGTTCTAAAATTCTACAACAGATCGACGTCAGCGATATAGGTCTATAGTTTTGCGCATCTGCTCGACGAACCCTCTTGAAGACTGGGACTACCTGTCGTGTTGCGGTGGATCGTCGCATAGTGTATTCGGGTGGCTTTGTACAGCGCCCCTGTCAGAGCAGACGAGAGGGCGGTCGTGTGGGACCACAGCTCTTGTCCCTCGCGGAGTAGGATAGAGGGCTGTTCTGCAAGTCCGCTTGCCGGAACACTGTTCGTTCGTCAAAACGAGGACTCTAATTTGCTTTATCTGGGTGAGTCAGACAGCTACAATGGCTGCCTGCACCCAGAATTAAATCGTATACGTGATTACGATTTTGGGAGAGTGACAGGGTGTTTACGTTCATGCGGCCGTACTTAATGTTAGATGTGTAACCAATAGTCGACACCCAGAGTGACGTCACTATTCACGATCTCACTGGCGGAGACCGGGATGGACGGTTACATCGTGTGCGTTGTCGTCATGGTGGGGAAAATCGGGAAAAAGATAATCGCATCGTAGCCTATCTTGCCTTGGTCAGCTAAATCCTCGCGTTAGTTCACGGCGCACTCAAACGTAACTTTCTCGGACTCTTACAGGTGCGGAGAGTTAATATTAGCGTATCACACTCACCCGAGAACTAACGCTTCAGATAGTTCGAAGAACACCTTGCACTTTGCTGCTAGGCCGTACATCACCAAGAAGTGTTCGCATCGTTAATGTTCTCAGATGCAGACACATTTAGAATTACTGGTGAATCTAACAGGTACAACTGCCATTACTGGTCAGATGTGCATCTTTACTCGCACAGAACTCTTGGCAGGCAACATCGTTGGAGCCTTTACACTTGGTACGAAGTGATTGATTCCTGTATTTTTAATGGTAAAGTAAGTGATTTAACGGTAGTGGATGTAATTATAGAAATGTTGGGAGATCATTTGCCTGGCTTACTCGCTGTTGAAATAGAGACTAGACAGAAATGTGGCTGCAATTCGATGGTGCAGCACCGCGTTACTCTCGGATCATAAGGACACTTTTAAATGAACAATATCCAATGAATTGCACGTGGTGTTCCCACTTCGTAGCCCTCTTGTTCACGCTATCTAACTTCGCCTGATTTTCATGTATGGGGACATTTGAAAAAAAGTATTTGTTTTGAGAAGCAGCCAATGACAAGGGAAACCATGATGGAACGTACCTGGAGAACTTGTGGAGCCTTTCCACTAGATGTCACGCTTTCCACTGTCAGACATTTCTTAAGGAGGATTAATTTGTGCAACGAAGCAAATCGTGGTCACTCTGAGCACTTGCTCAATGGTTAATATCCAGGTATAAAGTGAAAGGCACGGGAACTCTTTAAATCAAGCACACTGAGGAATGTGAGGCAAGAGGACTCGCACAGCGACCTGTAAATTAATGGTCTTCGTTTTATGCATGCTTCCTCTGTCTTGCAAATATCAAAATATTTATACGTTTCGATGTATTTACTTTTGCCATTACACACGTTAATTAAAACTTGAATATCAAATCTCTTTTCGCTCTTTCTAACTCGGACGCCACAAATAAGAGCTTCCGTGAAACAAAACTCAACTTTCGAATGACCTTCGACAATTACCTTAAGATCACAGTTATTGGTAATGATTACATAACCACTTATGTCTCTTCCAATTTGCACTTGTCATGGTATGTTGTTGTAGCCCTCCTCTACTCCGAATTAATCCCTACGAGCTAATTTGAACTCCACTGAATCTTGCGATTACCTTGTATAATGTACCATTTGACATGTACAATTAACATGTACAGTTTTTCGTGCTTTTCATACCTTACATCAAATATTGCGGGTCTTATTAAAAAAGAGTCTCGCTTTAACCTCTAGAATACATTGAAAATCGGGTTCAGGGTAACGGCCATTAGCAGCAATGCGTAACAGTCTTTGCTACCTACAAAGTTTATGTAAAACATTTAGCTGCAGCTCATATCTTATCTCTATACAGAGTTATCCCCCATAATAGACTGAAATGGTCCACAATGAGGACATCCGCTGGTGCTAAAATTAGCACTTCTCCCCAGCCCCCTGTGGATGGGGCGGGATGATGATGACGTCCCATACTCCGTGACGGAGCGCAGGAGAACGATGCGGGAGACCCGCAGCGCCGTGCTAGGCAAGGTCCTAATGGAGGTGGTTTGCCAATGCCTTCCTCCGACCGTAATGGAGATCAATGATGATGATGAAGACGACACAACAACACTCATTCATCTCAAGGCAGGAAAAATCCATGACCCCGCCGGGAATCGAACCCGGAACCCCGTGCTCGGGAAGCGAGAACGCTACCGCGAGACCACGAGCAGCGTACATTTTGTCTTAAAGATTTGTTTTGATTCTTGTTAGTAGGCACTGTAATTCAAGATAATCCGTGTTCTCATTTTTGCCTGGAAAATGGTTACGGATAAATAAAAAATACTTATTTACTTCGTACATTTTGATTCACTAAAACTAAAACTCTCCCTTTCTCCCCATAGGGTGAAATTTGAGAGAGAGGAATTAGAGTTTTCAAATGTTGACCTAAATATTCGTTTTTTCCGCAGATTCGGATAAGTTTTGTTTGTTTCATGGTCATGAGACCACGTAACTTTTAATTATCAAACAAATCATCTGACTAGCTAACTAACTAACCGAACATCCTACTTACTAACGAGTGAAGTCATTAACTAAAAACTAACTGATTCAGGAACCTAATTTTTTATTAGATGTTTTAGTTAACCAGCCCGCCACCCCACTGTGTATATACAATGAGGGAAAAAAATCGCAACACCAGTAAGCAGTTGTGTGACACATACGGAAGTTAGTAAGCGTGTTACCATATCTCAGGCATGTCTATTCAGTCGCATAAGCGTGGCGCTAGTAGCGCCACTATGACAACACAAATCAGTTTCTCCCGGCGTATTTTATAATCAAAATATCCACGGGTGTACTGCCGGTCTACAGTGTCCAACGGGCACAATATTTCGGCGATCATACATGTCGCCATCATCAGGTGAACTGACGGACTGAGCTCCTGTGAATGTGCCGGCACGGAGATCCGCACGCTATGGCTGCTCAGAGGGAACTGGGTTCGGTCGCGGCGGCGGCCGATTTAAATACCCTCCGCCCGGGGCGCACTCCCTCCGTCGTCCGCGCCCCGCGCCACGGTCGCGCGGTGGAACAGATTGCGACGGCGTCTGAGATGACGTCGGAGTGATGACTCTATCCGCCGTGGTCGTCACAACTATACGTTTGCTCGATTTACTTTTGATTAACCCAATCGCTGGTTCCCAAGCCCTGCCAAAATTATAGCCACAGTCACGGTTTATGAGGTCGCCATCGGTGCGAATTTCGATGGCCTCTCTAACAACGCTGTCCCAGTATCTTGACGTCTGTACCAGAATCCTCGTGCGTTCATACTCCATAGTGTGATTTTCTGACAAACAATGTTCAGCGACCGTCAACTTGCTCGGATACATCAGTCGAGTGTGCCTCTGGTGTTCACGGCATCGATCCTCGACGGTACGCATCGTCTGACCAATATACGACTTGCCACATTGACACGGAATCTGGTACACGCCGGTTTTCCTCAAACCGAGGTCATCTTTGGCGCTCCCCACCAGTGCACGAGTTTTATTCGGAGGACAAAACACAGTTCCGACCCGATGTTTCTTCAAAATGCGGGCGATTTTCCCCGAGAGTGCGCCTGTATATGGAATAAACGCAGTGCCTACCTCCTCCCTCGTCATTTCAACCATCTCCACAGGTTGTGCTGTAGTGGTTGGGCGGAGAGCACGTTGAATCTGCCACTCTGAGTACCCATTTTTTCGAAATACAGTTCTCAGATGTTCCAATTCCTGGGGTAGACTCTCTGCGTCAGAGATAGTGCGCGCCCTATGTACTAGAGTTTTAAGTACCCCATTCCTCAGTGAAGGGTGGTGGCAGCTGTCTGCGTACAAATACAGATCAGTCAGTGTGAGTTGTCTTCCGATACACCCCATGACCTGGAGTGCCGTCAGCCCTTCTCTTGACCAAGACGTCAAGGAAAGGTAATTTACCCTCCCAGCGAGAACTCGCTGGAGATCTGTTGTGTTTTCTGATGAAAGCTAGTTCGGCCTCCGTGCCAGAGATGGCCTGGTGTTGCCTACACTTGGAGTTACGCTGTGCGGTGTGATTCCCAATGACAGGAGGAGTACTCTCGTGGTTACGCCTGTCAGCAAACCTGTAGGTCAGTCTAGTGATTTGACCTGTTTGGTGCCATTCATGAACGGCATTCCAGGGGGTGTTTTCCAACAGAATAGGCCATACAACGTCGTTGTATCCCAACATGCTCAACAGAGTTGCGCATGTTACACTAGGCTGCTCGACCACCAGATCTGTCCCCAATCGAGCACGTGTCGGAGATCTCCGACGGCAGCTCTAGCGTCATCCACAAGCAGCGTTAACCGTCCCTGTATCGTCGACCGACCAAGCGCAAAAGGCATGAAACGCCATCGCACAAACTGACATACGGTACCTGCGTGACGCAATGAATGTACGTTTTTATGCTTGTATTCATCATTCTGGCGGTTACACGCAATGCATTAGCTTTTTACATTTACAATAGCGTTCTTGTCTTTACGTTAACCTGTGATCCTGCAATGTTAACGTGGGTTTCGCCAAATGTTAGAGTGTCGAGGGGCACGTATGTTTCTCTTTGGGTAAGGTTTTTATCGCTGGTATCAACTGAGATAATGAAGTAAGTCCGTTTTTTTTTTTAAAGTGGAATCGTGTATTTTTTGTAACTGCATTCGATAGCTCTTGAGAAGACAATTAAAGTGATACAGCGTTTAGTGTGTTGACGTTGAAACTGTCGTAAACATATTCGAGAAATGTCCTAGTGTTTGAGAGCATGGTGACCTGAATCGGTATAAGCGGCGCAAACACCACCAAGTAGAGCTTTCTGCTGCGCTGTGTCAGAATGTCAACACATGGCCTGTTTACTTGTTTGCACTGTAGGCCGTTCACTCTGCTTCAACATTGGTTCCGCACAGACATGTACACCAATCAGGAGAAGTCGGATACACTATTTTTGTACGGTGAATGTAAAATAAGTGCCGTAAAAACAGTACAATGGTCTAGGGCCACCTATCCGGATCGCCAATGTCCGACGCGTCAGGCGGTTGCACGTATTAGTAAGGCGTTAGTGCGGACAGGCCGCGTGAACGTCAAAAAGAGGACAAAAAAGAAGACTGCAACTGACAGAGAAAACGAAGTAGCTGTTCTGGCTACGACACTAATGAATCCGCAAAGTGATACGAGGCATATTGCGAAGGAATGTGGCATCACTACATCAGGCACTCAACGACCGTGATTTCCAAGGTGGTACAGAATTTTGTCAGTTTGCCCTTTAGCAAGCGTTTTTCCAACCTGTGCTCTTTACCAATGAAGCAACATTTACTAACCACGCTAATGAAAATTTGCATTACATTCACTACCAGGTAGCCGAAAACACACACTGGCTTCGTCAGGTACAACATCAATGGCCGTGGAGCGTAAATCTATGGTGAGCCGTCACCGGAAATTACATTGTAGAATATTACTTCATGTCAGAGGTTCTAAATGGACATGCGTACGCGCAATTTCTGAAAAACATTCTGCCGGCTCTTCTAGAAAAGGTACCAGTGGATATTCGATAGTGTATGTGACTGCAACACGATAGTACTCCAGCTCACTCGTCCCGTGTTGCAACACAAATGCTACGTGAGAGCAGTGTAGTTAGAGACAGTTGTCCGACATCGTGTATTTACGTCTAAGAAGAACACAGCCACGTACAGGGAAAGAGAGGTCAACTCCTCCCACTAACATTTAGATATTTAATACAGTAGTTGCTTTTTGCTTCTTATAAGAACTCTCTATTTTTTGTAAAATGAACAGTTGATTTCTCTGTTTCAGTTCTCGCGATGAATCTGGAAGGGCAAAAAGAAAACTAATATAATTTTCGTAAGCCCTTTTCCATACACTAGATTGTAGCCTATGCCGTGCTTCCATATACAATATTCGTAAGTGACCCTGCATCTAGGTCGTAAGTTGGTTCAAGGGGGAATAAAGCTTTATTCCCCTAGCTCAGGCTTACCTTACGGTATACAGCTACACAGCCTGGTCCAAGACGCCTCATTGGCAGTGGCTGACCCAAAAATGCCGTTCCCGGACACCGTGATCTATTTAGATGAATAACTACTGCATTATCTCGACCATCATTTTAGCATGGACTTTCAATTTTTGCTTTACTGTAAACGCTGCATCGGAATATTACAACTCTATAAATAAATTTTACACTCACTACAAACAAATTTATGTGAATGACTACTGTATTGTCTCTAAAATTATTTTAACAGGGCTGTATAAGTTTAGTCATATTGTAAACATACAGTTAGATTATTATGCTTCTTATGTTTACATGTATATACTTTCGACACGCAAGTCGCCGAAGTGGCGTCAGCTAGAAAGACTTTCACCAGTCTACCAGTCTACCCGACGGTAGGCCCTAGCCACACTACATTTCATTTCATGCACATGATTGGACAACAGTATAGCTGACGAACTACTGCAATGTCCCTTAAAATACGACAATTTTGCATTTAGGGTATGGCAATATACACTGGATGTGAAAACGACACCGACAAAAAAAAAGTTCAAATGTGTGTGAAATCTTATGGGACTTAACTGCTAAGGTCATCAGTCCCTAATCTTACAGACTACTTAACCTAAATTATCTTAAGGACAAACACACATACCCATGCCCGAGGGAGGACTCGAACCTCCGCAGGGACCAGCCGCACAGTCCATGACTGCAGCGTCTGAGACCGCTCGGCTAATACCGAGCGACCGACACCCACAATTACCGGACGTTGTGGAGAGTGTCTTGAGGAACAACTAGAGGGTAGCAACCCGTGTCAGAAAACACAATCCAATAACACTGCAGAACATCGACTTACAAGAGGTTAACGCATGTCGAAGCAACCTTTTCGCTAGCAAATAGAGTTCGTGATTTGGGAATCGCCAGTCACGTGACTGTTTTCCTGCTTCCCGCTGTGACTTCGTCTCCCGTGCCAGCTTCTCCATCTCAGAATAGCGCCTTACGTCCTCTGTTATTTGTAGGACGTAGTCCAGTCTCTGTCTCCCCTTGCTCTCTACCACTCCCTCCAGTACCTTGAAACCTTTTGCCTTATATCCTACGTGCCATCATCCTATCCCTTCTCCATTTTAATATTTCTACATGTGCCCCTCTTTGGCGATTCTGCGGAGAACATCCTTATTCCTTAACAGTACACCTTACTTTCAACACTCTTCTGCAGCACCACATCTCAAACGGTCCGAGTTCTTCATATCCAGTTTTCGCACAGTCCCTGTTTAACTACTATCCAACACCGTACTCCAAAGTTACGCTCTCAGAAATTTCTTCCTCAAATTAAGACCTTAGTTTGTTTCCAGTATACTTCTTTTGGGGTGGGATTATCTCTTTGCCACTACTGGTCTCATTTTTATGTTTTCTTTACTCCGTACGTCATCTTTTATTTCTTTTATTCCCGTTATCGCTTCTCCGATGTCTACATTGAACAGTACCGGTAGATACGAAGGCCTATATCCCTGTCCTGAGAACATTCTAATTTGAACCCCCCCCCCCCCCTTCAATTCTTCTTATTACTTCTTGGTTTTTGTATACATTACATACTTATGTTAGAATTTGCAGCCCCCTCTTCTTTTCCTCCCTCCCGGCACTCTGTCGACCCCAAACCATGTTTCTTTTTAGGTAATCCTCACTTCGCTCCCCTTCTCCCCCCCACGCATCCTCTACACTTGTTGGTTTGCTAAATACTGTACGAATTCTTCGAAAAAGTCAGGAAAATGATGTGACTTCAAGTCTGGAGCAAAAAAAAGTCACATTTTAGACAAATGGACACTCGTTTACTTCTTATGTAATTTAGAACCTGTAAAAATATTGCCTTCTTTATTTGGAAATCAATAGTTCTTCTGCTGCATGTTTATTCAAAAAGAAAAGGAACATAATAAACAGGGACTGAATGCTTGCCACACTGAAAGACTGAATTACATTTATTTTAATGTCATTAGTTCTAATTATTAAAACTTGAACAACCTATGTACACGGAAATGAGTGACTTACCAAACAAAAAATTATGTTTTTGGTTTCGCTGCTACAATTTCCTCAACCCCACTGGAAGTTTACTGTGCGTTTTTCTTTCTTTTTTCTCTTGTTTTTCGTTTTATAAGAAAGTCGTGGCAAGTAAATAACAATTCTAGCACTTCATGGGAACCTTCAAACACAAACAGCAAGTCATCTACATATCTCGCACAGAATATTATACTATTTGCCAAATCTGGATAATTCCGAAAAAACATCTGCTCCATTGAGTTTATAAAAATATCTGACATGATACCAGCTAACAGGCTTCCCATAGTTAGACCACAGGGTTGCGAATATATTTTATTATTAAAAGAGAAATAATTGTACTTGAGGGTGGTGAAGAGCTAGAATTGTTATTTACCACTTTCAATAACCTCCATGAAAAAATCAGTTTTGTGGTGTCACCGCCAGACACCACACTTGCTAGGTGGTAGCTTTAAATCGGCCGCGGTCCATTAGTACATGTCGGACCCGCGTGTCGCCACTGTGTGATCGCAGACCGAGCGCCACCACAAGGCAGGTCTCGAGATACGGACTAGGACTCGCCCCAGTTGTACGGACGACGTAGCTAGCGACTACACTGACGAAGCCTCGCTCCTTTGCCGAGCAGATAGTTAGAATAGCCTTCAGCTAAGTCCATGGCTACGACCTAGCAAGGCGCCATTAGCCTTACATAGCAATTGATAATTATCGTCTAAAGCATGTCTCAACAAGAACGATGTATACAACAAGGATGGATTAAAGTTAAGTATTCCAAAAGCAACGTACTTTTCTTTATAGCATTCACTGAGCGTCCTGTTTCAGACGTCACGATATTCTGCGTGAGCTTATAGCGTGCATATCGGCCCCCTCAAAATAACACTGTGTCGGCACTTCTGTCGACACATCAAGTTTCACGCAAGAAAAGCAGACAGCTGATAGGACCTTAGACTATCTCGATCTGACTCTATCCACTATTGGCAACAAAATAGATTTCAAAATTTATCGGAAAGCAACCTTTTCCGACATCATCATCCCAGCTGATTCCACCCGTCCTCAGGCCCATAAAATGGCCTTTTTTCACTCGAGTATCCATCGAGCCCTTTCCATTCCGCTTTCGCCAGTCAACTTACAGAACGAATTAAAAGTCCTCGAAAACATCGCTCAGAATAATGGATATAATCCCAGTATAGTGAGACAGTTGTTCAACAAAAAAACACGAAAGAAGACGACCACCCTTTCCACTTCAGGTACCCACAATCAACACCAGGCAACGAAATACATATCAGTTCCCTTTATAGGTAACATATCCTATAAGGTAGGTCGTTTATTAAAAAACCTAGGGTGTAAAGTTTCATACTCTACCACCAACAATCTCAAAAAGAATTTAGTTCATTCTCTTGATAAAGGTACGGATAAATCATCGCTGTCAGGTGTGTATAAGATCACGTGTGCTGAGTGTCCTTCCTATTACATTGGCCAGACAGGAAGGGCCCTGTCGGTTAGGTTTAAACAGCATCTGCCGACAAAAAGCGGTAATGGAACACGAGGATCTACATTTGCTGAACATCTGGTCCAAAATGCGCATGCTCCCAAGCCTCTAAAAGACGCAGTGCTTTTGCATAATGAAGCCAAGGGATGTAGGCTAGAGACCCTCGAAGAGAATTGCAAATTTTTAAACATCTTATTATTGATAGAGACAACTTACTTAATGATCAGTTGCAACTAAAAAATAGAAGTTATTTCGAAGGATTTCAACCTTTACTCCAGTGGACTTGACCCACAGTCCGCCCCGAATGGCCGATGCTGTTTCCCTATCTGCTTTGTCCCTTTATTATAGTGCGATTGTACATGTGTGTCTTCGTATTTCGTAATATGCTTGTTAATGACACATAGTGTTGCTAAGGCGTTTTTATGTTAAAGACATTTTATGCTTAGCACGCATGGTTCCGAACTAATTTTTTAGTTACTGTAGCGGGGCTTCGCCCTCTTACTATAATATTTAAATGTAAAAAAAAAAAATTTTATACCTTGGCTTTGTAGTTTGTTCTCAGGTAAATTGTTTAATGCTGCCATGCCAATAGATAGGTTTGTCCATTTGTAGGACGGCTTTCGGTCACATTTTGTTTATATGTATATTTGCTCTAAATAATTTTGAGACAGTTTGTCTCTGGCGCCTGCGCCTTCGCTTGCGCTCGCGCATGCGCTTGGCCGCGGCCGAGCCTCGCCGCGAAACTGCTCGCGGCGCCTAATTTTCCGCGCCGCTCACATGTGGTCCTTATTTCTGGCCGGCGTAGCTCCGTCTACGTTCGCTTTAATGGTTTTAATCTTGACAGACATAATCTTATAATTATGCGTCTTTATTGTTTTAATTTTTAATCTGTGACATGGCCTGTGTTTGGCTCTCAAAATAATTTAATTTTTTGTAAGTATCACGATTTCTTTATTATTCAATCATTAGACTGATGATGCATTTCAGTGAATAATATATGTCCGTATGTGGTTTAATTCATAGGTTCTGAAGAAGATTCCATTACTGGAATCGAAACCTAGGTAAACGAGTAAAAATTACCGTGCAACTGAAGGCTGAAAAAAATTGTTTATTTTCTATACATATACGGTTGCTGACGTGCTGCATGATGTTAAAGATTCATACCGATGAAGTTATAGTACGTGTTGGTAAAATTAATATCCTATACGTTTCAAACTTCTTCCAAATTATGTTTTTCTTTTCAGTCCTTTCAGTATTAAGCTGTGCAATTTCACTGACACAGTGTTCTCCCACATACTTTGAGGTACAGAAGTATGAGCTTAAGTCTGCTAATGGATCTCTCGCAGCAACGGCTGTGAGCAAAATTGAGACAGTTACTCCTAAATTCGGGAAGACAATTTTGTCAGCGTATTTATCAATAAAACGTAACAGATCGGCTGGTGTTGACAATCTGACTAAGTTAGAACTTGATTGCATAACCAGATAATGCTACATTTGTGCACTCAGTCTGTAGCATTCATTTGAGTTCGCTTGTATTTACAGAATTTTTACTGAGAAATTATTTTCTTCTTGGAAACGAAATTGTCCTGTACCTGTATACGATTGCTGCTCGTGTCGGCCAAGACATTATATCGGGGTACGACAGGCTCATACCGATTAAGTTTACCGAGCGAGGTGGCGCAGTGGTTAGACACTGGACTCGCATTCGGGAGGACGACGGGTCAATCCCACGTCCGGCCATCCTGATTTAGGTTTTCCGTGATTTCCCTAAGTCGCTTCAGGCAAATGCCGGGATAGTTCCTTTGAAAGGGCACGGCCGACTTCCTTCCCCATCCTTCTCTAATCCGATGAGACCGATGACCTGGCTGTCTGGTCTCCTTCCCCAAACAACCCAACCCCCCGATTAAGTTATGAAACGTATTGGTAAAATTAACATCCTACACTTTTCAAACTTCATCCAAATTATGTTCTTCTTTTCAGTCATCTCATCTGGTGCAGTTGCATATCCCAGCACTTGTCTTAGGAGTTGTGCTGTGTTTTGAGATTCCTCTTCGTCCTTAAGATGAACTAGGGATGGTGTGAATTCTGGGAGCTCCTGTGATTGCTGTTATTGTTTGATTAAACGATTACGTTTTCGACTCAGGACTTGAGCTCAGTACATACGGAAGAAGCGACGCTAAGTCATTTTAAATAAAACAGAAACGAAAACAACAAACTTTTAACTATTTATTGTTCACTACCGGTATCTGTTGTTGATGTAATCTATGTTTGTTGCATTTTCTTTTGTGGTGTCCAGGCAATAATCTATTCAGGATCTCTGCTATATGAGAAAAATGCTGTAGAAGTATTCTTCCATGCTAGAGGAATTAAATCAGCCCGATTTGCTGTACCATACTTAGAAATGATGGTATTACAGTATTGTTAAAAGTCGGTTGTCCTCAAAGTTTGAAAAGAATCTGGGCCCTCTGAATATTATTTTCGACTGATATCCTGTTAAGTATCACGTACATACAAGGTGAGCCAGGACTCTACTGTTGATCATTCACAGGTGGGAGTATGGGCCAAAATAAGAGAAAGATTTCTAGTAAACCCAGGCCTCTACAATGCGTACGTTAACATCTATGAGCACTTGTTAATCTTTCATACTATAAGACACATGTCTTCTACTGAAAGCTCTTTTCTCTCCTTATTTCGAGACTTGGTAGTGTGAGAAAAGAAAAGGATGGTAGAGTAAACATGAGCTCAAAAGGGCAAGCCCTAAGAGGTGTGAGCACTTTTTCATCTTCTCTTCTGGTGAACAAGTGCTAATAGCTGTTAGGGTGTGCATTTTAGACCCCATATTTTAGTCCATACTAACACCTCTGACAATTCGGCGGTGGTATTAATTACGGCGCTCCTAAGTTCTTAACCATCCTAGACATCACGAGTGTAAGTTTTGCCAAAATTTTCGCATTTCGTCTTCAGATTGTCGTTATCAGCATTGGAGGAGAATTATCTTGCGCTTTGAACAAACTTAAGCTTTTCCTACATTTCAACATTTCTCCTTATGCTTCCTTTCCCCTTTCCCTCTTGTGCTTTTAACTTCGCCCTTATTCACATGGCGCCCGAGGAACGCTCCCTGACTGTCATACCCTAGTAAGCCACTGCACGAGGCAAAAGAAAAGGAAAGGAATTGGTAGGAGTATCACGACTTTTGTGTTACAAAACACTCCCTGACAATAATTTTCGTGGCGTCGCTACGAGAAGTTGTGGTGCCTGGGATCTACAGGGTGTTACAAAAAGGTACGGCCAAACTTTCAGGAAACATTCCTCACACACAAAGAAAGAAAATATGTTATGTGGACATGTGTCCGGAAACGCTTAATATCCATGTTAGAGCTCATTTTAGTTTCGTCAGTATGTACTGTACTTCCTCGATTCACCGCCAGTTGGCCCAATTGAAGGAAGGTAATGTTAACTTCGGGGCTTGTGTTGACATGCGACTCATTGCTCTACAGTACTAGCATCAAGCACATCAGAACGTAGCATCAACAGCTTAGTGTTCATCACGAACGTGATTTTGCAGTCAGTGCAATGTTTAGAAATGCGGAATTGGCAGATCCCCATTTGATGTATGGATTAGCAAGAGGCTATAGCAGTGGCGCGGTACGTTCGTATAGAGACAGATTTCCAGAACGAAGGTGTCCCGACGTTCAAAGCAATTGATCGGCGTCTTAGGGAGCACGGAAGATTCCAGCCTGTGACTCGCGACTGGGGAAGACCTAGAACGACGAGGACACCTGCAATGGACGAGGCAATAACCCTAATGTCAGCGTCAGAGAAGTTGCTGCTGTACGAGGTAACGTTGACCACGTCACTGTATGGAGAGTGCTACGGGAGAACCAGTTGTTTCCGTAACATGTACAGCGTGTGCAGGAACTATCAGCAGCTGATTGGCCTCCACGGGTACACTTCTGCGAATGGTTCATCCAACAATGTGTCAATCCTCATTTCAGTGCAAATGTTCTCTTTACGGATGAGGCTTCATTCCAACGCGATCAAATTGTAAATTTTCACAATCAACATGTGTGGGCAGACGAGAATCCGCACGCAATTGTGCAATCACGTCATCAACACAGATTTTCTGTGAACGTTTGGGCAGGCATTGTTGGTGATGTCTTGATTGGGCCCCATGTTCTTCCACCTACGTTCAATGGAGCACGTTATCATGATTTCGTACGGGATACTCTACCTGTGCTGCTAGAACATGTGCCTTTACAAGTACGACACAACATGTGGTTCATGCACGATGGAGCTCCTGCACATTTCAGTCGAAGTGTTCGTACACTTCTCAACAACAGAATCGGTGACCGATGGATTGGTAGAGGCGGACCAATTCCATGGCCTCCACGCTCCCCTGATCTCAACCCTCTTGACTTTCATTTATGGGGGCATTTGAAAGCTCTTGTCTACGCAACCCCGGTACCAAATGTAGAGACTCTTTGTGCTCGTATTGTGGACGGCTGTGATACAATACGCCATTCTCCAGGGCTGCATCAGCGCATCAGGGATTCCATGCGACGGAGGGTGGATGCATGTATCCTCGCTAACAGAGAACATTTTGAACATTTCCTGTAACAAAGTGTTTGAAGACACGTTGGTACGTTCTGTTGCTGTGTGTTTCCATTCCATGATTAATGTGATTTGAAGAGAAGTAATAAAATGAGCTCTAACATGGAAAGTAAGCGTTTCCGGACACATGTACACATAACATAATTTCTTTCTTTGCGAGTGAGGAATGTTTCCTGAAAGTTTGGCAGCTCTTTTTGTAACACCCTGTATACACCACGCTGCACATCGAACATGGCAGTCGAAAGTGAACTACACACAAGACTGGCAGAAGGGCGAGGGCAGGCGTGGCCCCCTTATTTCTTTTCACTACGATGCGTCCTTTATTTCCGACGTCGTATGGGGACGGCCGAGCGGTGCGCGTAACGAGGCAATGACACGGGGAGTCCCAGCAGGGCGCTCGTTATAAAGTTCCTACCGGGGAGGCCCTGCGCGCTGGCTCCCCTTCCTACATCCGGAGGCGCCATTTTCCGTGTTCCGAGGCCTGACTCTGCCGATGCGTAGAGAAAAGCAGCCACAGTGTCCCTGGTATATGGTGCAAACACACGGACTTTACTCACGGAAGACTTCGAGGACAGCTTTATCACCAAAGTGGTTGTGGAGATGACCGCATAAACATGATGGTCTTAACCGATTTTTGGAGCAATTCATTTGCCTTCAAGTCATGATGGTGAAAGTGATGGGAAGCTTGGACGTTTGATTCAAAATGGTTCAAATGGCTCTGAGCACTATGGGACTTAACATCTGAGGTCATCAGTCCCCTAGAACTTAAAACTACTTAAACCTAACTAATCTAAGGACAGCACACACATCCATGCCCGAGGCAGGATTTGAACCTGCGACCGTAGCGGTCGCGCGGTTCCAGACTGAAGCGCCTAGAACCGCTCGGTCACATCGGCCGGCTTTCGACGTTTGGACATAATGTTTTACAGAAATGATAATGGTCCTCTGCAACACCTTGTTCACCGCAAACCAACAGACAACAATCGACATCTGCATACAAACAATAGAGTGGTGTCCTTGGGACTCTGCTATGTTGAGAGCACTTCCTTTGAGATTGGAAGAATTTTAAGGTGATTTGATATTATGAGTCGAGGACAAGGCTGAATTCGGAATTAAGAAGCAGGCATATTCAAGAAGTCCTTGTCAGTGTTGGATGCCATGTGTCGGCTGCTCGATTCCACAGTTCAGGACAGGTGCATGGAACATCGCTGTCTCACAAGGATACAACAGAGAGAAAAAAAGGACGGTAGTTGAATATTGCTTAACCCTTCGGTGGGCGCGCCTGCGGCAGATAGCCACAAGATTTAGTTTTCTGTTAGTATCACAGATAGTGTTACAGTTGCGTCCACGTCCAGATACGTATTTGTTGTTCTCAACGGATGTCCCCACTTACTACATTTGCGCTATTGAAGCTTTCAGCAGTTTGGTCGCTATTGTTGTTTGAAACGTGAGTGTTGCGTTTGCGGTGTGTTTTACACTACGCGCCTTGTGATGTAGGTTCAAAATGGTTCAAATGGCTCTGAGCACTATTGGACTTAACTTCTGAGGTCATTATTCCCCTATAACTTAGAAATACTTAAACCTAACTAACCTAAGGACATCACACACATCCATGCCCGAGGCAGGATTCGAACCTACGACCGTAGCAGTCGCGCGGTTCCAGACTGAAGCGCCTAGAACCACTCGTCGACGTCGACCGGCTGTGATGTAAGTATTTTCTATACTCGTGTTTTTATTTCTCCTCAAGGCAGTCTTTCTTTTATATTAGTACACTCCTGGAAATGGAAAAAAGAACACATTGACACCGGTGTGTCAGACCCACCATACTTGCTCCGGACACTGCGAGAGGGCTGTACAAGCAATGATCACACGCACGGCACAGCGGACACACCAGGAACCGCGGTGTTGGCCGTCGAATGGCGCTAGCTGCGCAGCATTTGTGCACCCCCGCCGTCAGTGTCAGCCAGTTTGCCGTGGCATACGGAGCTCCATCGCAGTCTTTAACACTGGTAGCATGCCGCGACAGCGTGGACGTGAACCGTATGTGCAGTTGACGGACTTTGAGCGAGGGCGTATAGTGGGCATGCGGGAGGCCGGGTGGACGTACCGCCGAATTGCTCAACACGTGGGGCGTGAGGTCTCCACAGTACATCGATGTTGTCGCCAGTGGTCGGCGGAAGGCGCACGTGCCCGTCGACCTGGGACCGGACTGCAGCGACGCACGGATGCACGCCAAGACCGTAGGATCCTACGCAGTGCCGTAGGGGACCGCACCGCCACTTCCCAGCAAATTAGGGACACTGTTGCTCCTGGAGTATCGGCGAGGACCATTCGCAACCGTCTCCATGAAGCTGGGCTACGGTCCCGCACACCGTTAGGCCGTCTTCCGCTCACGCCCCAACATCGTGCAGCCCGCCTCCAGTGGTGTCGCGACAGGCGTGAATGGAGGGACGAATGGAGACGTGTCGTCTTCAGCGATGAGAGTCTCTTCTGCCTTGGTGCCAATGATGGTCGTATGCGTGTTTGGCGCCGTGCAGGTGAGCGCCACAATCAGGACTGCATACGACCGAGGCACACAGGGCCAACACCCGGCATCATGGTGTGGGGAGCGATCTCCTACACTGGCCGTACACCACTGGTGATCGTCGAGGGGACACTGAATAGTGCACGGTACATCCAAACCGTCATCGAACCCATCGTTCTACCATTCCTAGACCGGCAAGGGAACTTGCTGTTCCAACAGGGCAATGCACGTCCGCATGTATCCCGTGCCACCCAACGTGCTCTAGAAGGTGTAAGTCAACTACCCTGGCCAGCAAGATCTCCGGATCTGTCCCCCATTGAGCATGTTTGGGACTGGATGAAGCGTCGTCTCACGCGGTCTGCACGTCCAGCACGAACGCTGGTCCAACTGAGGCGCCAGGTGGAAATGGCATGGCAAGCCGTTCCACAGTACTACATCCAGCATCTCTACGATCGTCTCCATGGGGGAATAGCAGCCTGCATTGCTGCGAAAGGTGGATATACACTGTACTAGTGCCGACATTGTGCATGCTCTGTTGCCTGTGTCTACGTGCCTGTGGTTCTGTCAGTGTGATCATGTGATGTATCTGACCCCAGGAATGTGTCAATAAAGTTTCCCCTTCCTGGGACAATGAATTCACGGTGTTCTTATTTCAATTTCCAGGAGTGTATATAATGAATAGTCGAATCGAATCAAAGTTCCCATACGCAATTTTCATTAATTTTTGCAGTTTTGGATATTGATTTGCTAAAATCACATAAACATGTGTTTCATTAGGTCTCATACAAGCTTGGAAATGGAGAAAAAGAAGGTATTTGACAGGCACTGTCGAACTGTACGTCCTGAAGACTATGAGAAAGTACTGTGAGAATTGACATAAGTAGAATTACGAGAATTCTCAGATTCATGTGAATATGAGTCTGAAGTTATTGAAGAAGAAAACCACAGCAGTGACTCGGAACAATCAAGAGAGGAAAGAGATGACCACTTACTTGATGAAGGCATAGAATAAACAGAGGATTACCGATTTTACATAGTAAAAGATAAAGAAACTATTTGGATAAGTGAACCGCTTCCTTCTTCTCCTGAAACCAAGGCCAAGAACATCCCAAAAGTTTTGCCAGCTCCAAAAGCAAGTGCTGAAATTACGGAAAAAGAAATTGATGCATTTTACCTATTTATTACTGATGGGATGATTATTTTCCTTAGGTTAAAAATGTAAAACTAAATGCGGTGCAAAAGCCGCAACGCGCCCACTCCTGGAAGTATGAAAGTCTCGTCCACCGAAGAGTTAAGCGAGGGACACAAGATGAATTTTGACGAGACTCCGGTAGTTGTCGGTACGTACTGTTTTTGATGCAGTGTTGATGAAGAGCCAATTGAAATTTTGTTGGCAGATAACTTGATTAATAGAGTACTCTTTTCCTCTCTGCAGGAAACTTGATAAACTCGCATGGAAATGCAGTGGGGTGGGTATTGTAATACGGGCGGCGCCACAAGCCCATTCTTCGGGGACAGCATCTGTGCTGGGCGGCTCATGTTCATGTATAGTAGGGGGCCTGTATACGCCGATGGCTTCCAGCCCTGGCATCAGTTTCAGCGGGATTGCACAGTAACAGTAGCAGCGTTTCTTCTGAAGAGTGCGGAAATATCGAGTCATTATGATTTTAAGAGCTGAGACCTAATCCGTCGAGACTGGCGAATACTAAAGCGAAACAGTTTGGATCAGTTTTATTATAATAGCTCTATTCTGTCCACAGTAGCTGATCATGTGTGTTTCGAAACGTGACGTAGCTACCGGCCTAAAGAATGGAAGAAAACCATACTACGCCAGGGAAGAATAAATTTATTGTAAAGACGACGTGCATTCTGACAATGAGAGCTTAACCTGTAAAACATATGCGCGTATGTGCTCGTCCTGAGGTATATTCTTCAAGCAAGGGCTGGGTCTGCATCTGCATCTAAATAGATTAACCGCAGTTTACTGTACAATGCGTGGCAGAGGGTACTCCGTATAACTAGTCGTCGTTTCCTTTCCTGCTCCACTCGCAAATCGAGAGAGAGAAAAACGACAGTCTGTATGCTTCCGTACGAGCCCTCCACAACCGCAGATTGCTGCTACCCTGTCCGCGAAATTATATACCTATGTATTTCCCTAATCCCTCTAAACACGCTGTGGTTGACACCTGCGAATCTAGCTCGAGAGTAAGTGATGTGTCCAGGACTCCACGAGTTTTCTAGCATCTGACGGAAAGAAAATTTTGAAAAGTCCTGGCACGAAGCAATATTTTGCAGTGGAGCGAGAGAGATTAGGTAACGTCTATTAATTACGTCAGACAGTTTTTTTTTATTTGGACCCCCCTCTCACTTGATTAGATTTGGTGAGATGTGGTGGACCTCCATGCCATATCACATGAGATTACACCAAAGTCGAGTAAAACTGTTTAAAATGATTTTTTATTTTTTAAAACATGGAATCGAACACTTAAATAAAAACATGTTTTATTTGGGAAGTATAGCAATCAGTGTTTTTAACGTGTGATTAAAACCACGTTTTTAACATTTGCCAATCCTGAATGGTATTCAGACAGACGGACAGACAGACAGAGACGGAAGAAAAGGCTCCACAAAAATGATATTAAATACTTGTTTTGTAAATAAAACCACCTTTCCTTGCTCCAACTTAATTAATTTTTCCCAGACGCGTTTCACCTTATTCTTACTGTTTTATTATTCTTAGATTATCAAACAGGTCACGTCGCTCCTTTTAGGACAGTAAGTAATTACTTATAGTTTCCTCTCATCTGGTCTGGTGGTCACACTGCCAGTTCATTTCCGTAACGTAAGCACAATTTTGTATTTAGAACTTTTTCTTTCACGTGTTTCTCTTCCTCCTTTGTGGTGCAATTTCTTTTGTTACTAGTTATAGCTATTTGTTCGAGCACTGTACTTTTAAAGATGTAAATCTTTTGAATTCATTATGTGTTTCTTCCTGTATCGTTTGTTTACCTATGTGTTGCCAACCTAACGCATTGCATGTTGAAAACTAACTTCTGTTCCTGATGTTTATATCTGTGTGTGTGTGTGTGTGTGTGTGTGTGTAAGAGGGAGAGATACAGGGAGCTGAAGATGACATGTATGGTTCATTCTATTTACTTTTTTTCTCTGTGTGTGTGTGGGGGGGGGGGGGGGGAGGGGGGTTGATGGTTTGAGTTGTAGACTGATGAAAATGAATGCAATAGCTGTTAGAGAATGGTTCAAAGCTTTGGTGGTCAGCTGATTTGAGTTTTGGTTTAAATGCTCTGTGGAGACATTCATGGATGAGTAAATGAGAAGGTGTTGCTGGGTGGTATTATTATTATGATAATAACACAGGCCTACGATGGAAAAGCTTTTATGCTGAACATACCTTATTCTAATGTTTTTTGGGTGGGAAATCCAAATATGATACTTAAAAAAACGTACCACCCACCATTTCTTCATATTTTACAGTTACATTTATTAAATTACGCGATTTTTTAAAGAATTTAACAGCCTTTATATAGTTAAAATAATTTAAAAACGAGGTTAATGAATTTTGATGACGTTGGTAGCACTGCTGAAAAACATTTACTGGCAAGAAAAGGTCGATTCTATTTTTGTGCTAACAGATGGTGTTTTGTTTACTGTCAACCTAACCCCACTTTCCCCTTTCCTGTACATGTGCTCAGTACAATCTCTAATTGTGGTTGTAAGAACTCTGCTGCCAGTTCTTGCTATATTTGTGGTAAATTTGTGATTAAAAAACTAAGAAACATTACAGACAGATTATACTTTGGATCTAAACTTGGTGATCAAGATAAATTTTGGTCGCTGCATAAGGTATGTTATGTGTGTGTTGAAGGTCTGAGAAAATGGTCCAAAAAGAATGGAAAAGCCTTTAGATTTGTTTTTCCTATTATATGGAGGGAGCCAAGAAATCATTCTGATGATTTCTACTTTTGCAGTGTTGATATTACTGGTCATAATTCGAAAAACAAGAAGGTAGTAAGCTCCCCTAACCTTGCGTCCGCCATCCGAACAGCAGGGCATGGTGTAGATTTGCCGGTTCCTGAACCACCAGATGATTTAAATTCTATTCCTACAGAAGTATTTTATCATGTACAATGTGATTTAGATGGACCAGATGATGTTGAATTCCATTGTAATACAGAAAGTCTAGAGCCCAAATTGTTTACTCAGAACGAGCTTAACGACTTTGTTAGGGATCTGGGCTTAACAGAAGAAAAAGCTGAATTGCTTGGCTTTAGATTAAAAGAAAAGACCTTATTGGCAGATGGAAACAGCATATACATGTATGGAAAGAGAGAGCAGCAATTTTCCAAGTATTTTCAACATGAAGTCGACTTAGTATGCTGCTTAGACATTCCCAGATCAATAAATTAGTTTGGTATTGTGTACAAAAAGGAAGACTGGGGGCTATTGATTCATCCAAAACTAGTTTAAAGCCTGTTTTATTACACAAAGTTAACATGAATGCATCTATACCTGTTGAAAATTCTGTACATATGAAAGAAAGCAAGGAAAACCTAGGAAAATTGCTAAATAAAATAGGCTCTTCCGCTCATACTTGGATGATGTGTAGCGATGTAAAAGTAACATTCATGATCCTTGGTCAGCAAGGTGGCTTTACCAAATTTCCATGTTTCTCGTGTGAACGGGACAGTAGGGCTAGGGATCAACCCTGATGCAGAAAGAACTGGCCTGTAAGGGAGTCTTTAAAACCTGGTGACAAGAACATTCTATGCAAAAACATTGTAGATCCAAAAAACCTACTCCTGCCACCTCTACATACAAAGTTAGGCCTAATCAAACACTTTGTAAAGGCTTTGCCTAAAGATGGATCATGTTTTAAGGATCTCTGGCGAAAGTTTCCACACCTTTCAGATGCTAAACTAAAAGAAGGCGTCTTTGTCGGACCTGACATTAGAAAATTGATGTTTCATGTTAAATGAGAAAGAAGCGTGGGTATCATTCAAGCAAGTCATTACAAAGTTCTTAAGACACGAAAAAGACCCAGAATATGTTTCTATTATAGCTACAGTGTTTAAAATATTAGGATGTATAATGAGCCTGAAAGTTCACTTTTTGAACAGTCACTCTGATTACTTCCCAGACACTATTGGAGATGTTAGTAAGGAGCAAGGAGAGCGTTTTCTCCAGGGCATTGAAGTGATGGAAAAACACTACCAAGGCCTCTGGAAGACCAGCATGATGGGGGACTACTGGTCACTTCACCGTGAGGTTCAGCAAGCGACTCATCGTAGAAAAAGCTTCAAAGAAAAAAGAGAAAGAAAATACAAACCAGTTTCAGCTGACAAGTGAAACGTCTAACACACGTCATTGTTTTAAGTAGCTTACTGTAAATACATACCTTACTTATATCGTAACAAAGCGTTTCATTATTTTCTCCATATACTGTTTAGCATAGGGTTTTTGTACCATATAGTAAAAAAGCATATTGCTTGAAAACTACGGATGATACAAGAAAACTAAGACTAGATTTGGATTCAGCGCATAAAAATCTGTCAAGATCAGCTATCAAAGTAAAAAAAAGATTTAAAAAAAATTTTTCGTTGGCCTGTGTAATCCTTGTTTGAAATATTATTGTATTATTTTATGTATTAGTGTAAACAATGAATTGTTTGTTATGTCTAGTTGATCATTCAACAGGGTTTTCCATTCTGCTTTGGTTTTCTGTATGTGTATATTTACTTGCAGAGTTAGGAGATGTTTTTTATTATTGATTCTAATTGTTTTCATGTCTGCTCTATGAGTTGGTTTGTGGTTGTGTTCTCTTAGGTGCTCTGCTAATGTGGAGTGGTTTGTCCCATAGTTTCAGTCTCTAAATGTTCTTCGTATATGACATGAAATGCTCTACCTATTTGTCCTATGTATGTGCCATTGTCAGTGTTTGGGGTGTATTTTTGTATAGAATTTTCTGTCGTGAATGTCATGTTTATTTTTGTCTTTTGGAAAGGTTCGCGATTTGAGGTGTGAGTCTGTGTTTATATGTCATTGTGTAACATCTTGTATTTTATTTCATATTTTTCTGACTATTATGCGTAGTTGTTATGGTACTGAGTGCTTGTGTTTGGTTCTGTTGTGTTGCTGTCTGGTTTGGTGCTTTCTGCTTTAATTTACTTTTAATCTCGTTGTTTACCTTTGCAACTATGGTATTAATGTAACCATTGTTTTGTGCTATCTGCATTATTATATCAAGTTCTTATTGCTAGTTTTGTTTGGTGAGTGGCACTGTGTTGATTCCATGGAGCATGTGTCGAAGTGCTGCTTGCTTTTGTGAGTGTGGGTGGTTTGGGGATTGGGAATGAAAATTTTGCTGTTGGTTTATGGTACATTTCAAACATATGCTTACTGTTTTGTTTTTTGGTTGTTATAAAGAGAAAGTTAATTTCGTTATTCTCTTCTCCTCCAATTGTGACTTTTGTGTTTTTGTGTACCTTGTTGATGTCAGCATATAGCTTTTTTTAATTTTTGTTTTTGGTTTGACTATTAAGCAAAGGGAGTCATCCAGATACCTGAAACAATATAATATGTTGTATTCTTGTGTTAATATTTTGAGAAAATGATCTATTAAATGTGGTTTACAAAAATTTTCTCTGTTTTCATGATTATAATACCACCCAACAACGTGTCACTAACTTGTCCATGAACCTCCCCACAGAACAGTTAAACCAAATCTCAAATCAGCTGATCACCAAAGCTCTCATCCAGTATCTAACAGCTGTTACATTCATATTCATCAGTCTACAACTAAAATCACTAACCCCTACCCCCCCCCCCCCCCCACACACACACAAAAACCATATACAGGGTGATACACGGGAGATGGACGGTTTTGAACTGTGTAGTACTGAGGGCGCGGTGGTGGAAGGTGGTCGTGGTGGGGATAGTTCTTATCCACACAAGACGCCATTTCATTTACTCTGTCACTATGGAGCACTGGGGCTTGCAACGTCGAGTGTTTGTCTATGACAGTTTCGTTAAAAGTGGTGATTGGTTGGTTGGTTTGGGGGATTTAAGGGACCAGACTGCGACGGTCATCGGTCCCTTTTTCCGAATACTAAAGATACGCACAGAGAATAAGAAACGTTCAACAGAATAGTAGACAGACGACACAGAACAAGAGAAACATAGACAAGGAGCAGACAAAACGAAATAAAATCACACAGAGTGTGACGGTGGTCGGCCGACCATAGGAACAAAAAAAGGAGAAGCCAACCACTGAGAGACACATTTAAAACTCAGTTTAAAATCGTAGGCTAATGGCCCGAATCAACACATAAAACATAGCAAACACTCAAATTAAATGATAAAAACCCCCTGCACGAATAAAATGTAAAACTAAGCATGCCATGGCAGAGTCATCAGTTCAAAGGGCAGGGAGCGTATCAGGCAGCGCAAATGTCTGCCTGACCATAGCTAAAAGGGGACAGGCCACCAACAAAATGTGGGCCACTGTCAAAGCTGCCCCGCAATGACATAGAGGAGGATCCTCTCGACGCAGTAAATAATTGTGTGTCAGCCGGATGTGGCCAATGCGGAGCCGACGAAGAACAACTGAATCTCTGCGAGTGGCTCGCATGGATGACCGCCACACACCCGTCGTCGCCTTGATAGGACAGAGTTTGTTCGGCGAGGGCAGATTGCGCCATTCAGTGTCCCAAAGCGAGAGAACTTCGCGGCGTAAGACTGCCCGCAAATAAGTCTCCGGGAGGCCAATCTCCAGTGAAGGTTTACTGGTTGCCTCTTTCGCCAGGCGGTCAACATTTTCATTGCCGGGTATCCCAACATGGCCAGGGGTCTATACAAAGACAACAGATCGGCCGCAACGGGCAAGAGTATGCAGGGACACCTGGATAGCCTTCACCAGACGAGAACGAGGGAAACACTGGTCGAGAGCTCGTAAACCGCTCAGGTAATCGCTATACATAACGAAGGACTCACCTGAGCACGAGCGGTTATACTCTAGGGCTCGAAAAATGGCGACCAGCTCAGCAGTGTAAACGCTGCAGCCAGCCGGCAATGAATGTTGTTCGGAATGGTCCCCTAGAGTTAGCGCATAACCGACACGACCAGCAACCATCGAACCGTCAGTGTAAAACACTCCAGAGCCCTGATACGTGGCTAGGATGGAACAAAAGCGGCGGCGGAAGGCCTCTGGAGGGACTGAGTCCTTCGGGCCCTGTGCCAATTCGAGCCGAAGGCAAGGGCGAGGCGTGTACCACGGGGGTGTATGCAGAGGGGCTCGGAAAGGAGGTGGAACAGGGAAAACCCCAAGCCTGGAGAGAAGCTCTTTGACGCGGACGACGATCGGACAACCCGACTGGGGCCGACGTTCTGGGAGATGGACGACTGACTGCGGGAACAGGAGACAATAATTTGGATGCCCGGGCAAGCTAAAAACATGGGCAGCATAAGCAGCCAGTAATTGTTGGCGTCGTAACCGCAGTGGAGGGACACCTGCCTCCACAAGTATGCTGTCCACAGGGCTGGTCCAGAAAGCACGAGTGGCAAGGCATATCCCGCTGTGGAGGATTGGGTCCAGCACCCGCAACACAGATGGGGATGCTGAGCCATAAGCCAGGCTCCCATAATCCAGACGGGACTGGATTAACACCTGGTAGAGCCGTAAGGGTAGACCGGTCGGCGCCCCAGTGGGTGTGGCTCAAGCATCGTAGAGCATTTAGATGCCGCCAACACATCTGTTTAAGCTGCCGA
This sequence comes from Schistocerca americana, assembly GCF_021461395.2. Lineage (NCBI taxonomy): Eukaryota > Metazoa > Arthropoda > Insecta > Orthoptera > Acrididae > Schistocerca > Schistocerca americana. The sequence continues at coordinate 561,745,106 of NC_060124.1, forward strand.
ACATGAAGCAGCCAAGTCAACCGGGCATCAAAAACTACCCCCAAAAACCTATGTGACTCCACCACAGCAAGAAGTTCGCCATCAAGGTAAAGCCGCGGCTCCGGATGAACAGTGCGTCGCCGGCAGAAATGCATAACGCAGGTCTTTGCTGCCGAAAACTGAAAGGCATGTGCTACAGCCAAAGACTGCGCCTTGCGGATAGCGCCCTGAAGCTGACGTTCAGCGGCTGCAATGCCAATAGAGCTATAATAAAGGCAGAAGTCGTCAGCATGCAAGGACGCTGAGACAGACGTTCCCACCGCCGCAGCGAGCCCGTTAATTGCTATTAAAAACAGGCAGACACTTAAAACAGATCCCTGTGGCACCCCGTTCTCCTGAACTCTGGAGGAGCTATGTGAGGCTGCGACTTGCATGCGGAAGGTTCGATGCGACAGAAAATTTCGGATGAAAATCGGCATTGGACCGCGAAGACCCCATCCATGAAGCGTAGAAAGGATGTGATGACGCCATGTCGTATCGTACGCCATCCGCATGTCGAAAAAGACAGTGTCCAGGTGCTGACGGCGGGCAAAGGCGGTACGGATGGCCGACTCCAGGCTCACCAGATTGTCGGCGGCGGAGCGGCCTTTATGGAACCCACCCTGAGACGGAGTCGAAGGCCCCGAGACTCCAGAACCCAATTCAAGCGCCGGCTCACCATCCGTTCAAGCAACTTGCAAAGAACGTTGGTGAGGCTAATGGGACGGTAGCTGTCCACCTCCAAAGGGTTCTTGCCAGGTTTCAGAATGGGGATAACAATACTTTCCCGCCATTCCGACGGAAACTCACCCTCGACCCAAATACGGTTGTAAAGATCGAGGAGCCATCGCTGGCAGTCCACTGAAAGTCGTTTCAGCATCTGACAGTGGATGCGATCTGGCCCAGGAGCGGTATCAGGGAAAGCGGCTAGGGCACTGCGAAATTCCCACTCACTGAATGAAACATTGTACGATTCTGGATGGTGGGAGCGAAACGAAAGGCTCTGACGTTCCATCCGCTCTCTAATGGAGCAGAAGGCCTGTGGGTAATTCGCAGAAGCGGAACTCAGAGCAAAATGCTCTGTCAAGCAGTTTGCAATGACGTCGGAGTCAGTACAAACTGCTCCATTCAGTGAGAGCGCTCGGACGCTGACAGGGGTTCGATAGCCATAGAGGCGTCGAATCTTGGCCCAGACCTGTGATGGGGAGACATGGTGGAAACATACCGTTCCCAGCACTCCTGTTTGCGTTGGCGGATAAGGCAGCGGGCCCACGAACGCAGCCGTTGGAAGGCAATGAGGTGTTCTATGGAGGGATGTCGCTTGTGACGCTGGAGCGCCCGCCGGCGATCTTCAATCGCTTCAGCGATCTCAGGCGACCCCCAAGGCACAGTCCTCCGCCGAGGGGACCCAGAAGAACGGGGAATGGCAGATTCTGCGGTAGGAACGATGCTGGTGGTGACTGAGTGAACCACCGCATCAATGTCGTCATTAGAGAGAGGCTCAGTGGCGGCAATGGAGGAGAACAAGTCCCAGTCAGCCCTATTCATAGCCCATCTGCTGGGGCGCCCAGAAGAGTGACGCCCTGGCAGTGACAGAAAGATCTGAAAGTGGTCACTACCACACAGGTCGTCATGCACACTCCATTGACCAGACAGTAAGACGCTAGGGCTGCAGACCGAAAGGACAATGGCGGAGTATGTGCCATGCGCCACACTGAAGTGTGTGCAGGAATCATCATTTAAAATCGAAAGATCGACCTGTTGCCACTGACCCACCCCACAGAGGGTTATGGGCGATGAAGTCGCACAGTAACAAGAAAGGTGGCGGCAATTGGGCTAGCAGCGCAGCCAGGACATGCTGCACGACATCACCATCCGATGGAAGGTAAAGACTGGAGACGGTAACAGCCTCTAAAGGTGTTTGTAGAGGGACGGACTCGCTGTGAAGAGAGTGAAGGACATAGATGCAGACGCCACCAGACATCCTTTCATATGCTGCCCGGTTCTTATAATAACCCCGATAGCCACAGAGGGCAGGGGTTCGCATCGCTGGAAACCAAGTTTCCTGAAGAGCAATGCAGAAGAAAGGGTGAAGGTTGATAAGTTGTTGGAGCTCAGCTAGATGATGGAAGAATCCGCTGCAGTTCCATTGGAGGATGATATTGTCCATGACTGAGAAAGGCGTAAAGGGACTGGGAAGGCAGTTTACGCCGCTTGTTCACTCGCTGCCAGCGATTCAGTACCAGCGCGAGTGACGTCCATGGTGTCTGAGGGACCGGCGAGATGCAGGTCTTCAGCAGAAGCCAGAATCTCGACTTCATCCTCAGACGTGGAGCTTGTTGTAAGTGGTGGGACGGGTGCCACAGCACTGTCGTGAATTATTCGAACCTTTTTCTTCTTCCGTGTCTCCCTCTGTGCCTTTGGTGGATCAGGCTGGGAGGGCTTCACTGGGTCAGTCTCAGGGACTGACGACGACCGGGAGACCTGGCGACCAGCGACCGGTGGTTGTTTCAGCCACTTGCGAGTGTCTGCTTTTAAACCGGTCGGAACCTGCGACAGGAGGTCCCCAAGGGACCCCTTCCTGGGGAGAGGAGCTGAAGATGTCTTACTCCTCTCCGGCTGGGAAGCGGAAACTGATGTCCCCGATGGTTGGGGGGGGGGGGGGAGTGTTGCTCCTGAAGTAGATGGAGCAGGAGCAACAGGGAGTGAAGTGCCCTCCACCATCAAGGGGGCAGGAGTGGTCCTCTGGCTCTGAGGGCTGACGGTGTGTGGTGCAGCAATGGGAACTGTAGCAGGAGTGACAGTGGCGGCATAAGAAGACGTCATGCGGACTGGATGAAGTCGTTCATATTTACGCTTAGCCTCAGTGTAGGTCAGTTTATCCAGGGTCTTGTATTCCATTATTTTAAGTTCTTTGTGTAGAATCTTACAGTCCAGCGAACAAGGGGGATGGTGCTCTCTGCATTTGACACAGATGGGAGGCGGGGCACATGGAGTATCAGGATGGGATGGTCGACCACAATCGCGACATATGAGACTGGAAGCACAGCGAGAAGACATATGGCCGAACTTGCAACACATGAAGCACCGCATCGGGGGAGGGATATATGGCTTGACATCACAATGGTACACCATCACCTTGACCTTCTCAGGTAACGTGTCACCCTCGAAGGCCAAGATGAAGGCACCGGTGGCAACTTGGTGATCCCTCAGACCCAGGTGAATGCGCCAGACAAAATGGACACCTCGTCGCTCTAAGTTGGCGTGCAGCTCGTCATCAGACTTTAAAAGAAGATCTCTGTGAAAAATAATGCCCTGGACCATATTTAAGCTTTTATGCTGGGTGATAGTAACAGAAACATCCCCCAGCTTCGTACAAGCGAGCAAGGCTCGTGACTGGGCAGAGGATGCTGTTTTTATTAAGACTGACCCTGACCGCATTTTGGACAAGCCCTCCACCTCCCAGAACTTGTCCTCTAAATGTTCTACAAAGAACTGAGGCTTCACAGACACAAAGGATTCCCCGTCAGCTCTGGTACAGACGAGATACCGGGGCGAATACCTGTCACTGTCATTCATAGACTTTCGTTCCTCCCATGGTGTGCCCAGGGAGGGGAACGATTTGTGGTCATACACATTAGCCCTAAAGTGAGCTTTGGAACGCTTACAGACTGCTGGTGGCGGGCCACCAGCAAGAGAAGATGTGCCACACTTCATTGCGTGTCATCCACCCTGATGCCACCTACTCCGACCAAGAGCCCTCCCCACGGGCTCCACCCAGCCACAGCAAAGGCCGCCTGGCAGGATGGCCATTGCCGGGAGTCCTGATGCCCCAGGGAGATGGGCACCTACTCCTTGGCACGCCTGGGGAGTTAACGGCGCAGGCATCAGTAGAGCGATCCCTGTGTTGTCAGGGGGCTACAACCAACAGGGTACATGGCGGCCCGACCACGACGGACTGGCTACCGTGCGGGATATTAGGTGCCATAATGTCCATGGTCGTCGTCTCCGCAAAAAAGCAACACTACATTGTGCATAGTGAAAATTGCACCCAGGAACACATCCTCGCCCAAGAGATGGAGAACGAGCGGGACGGCAATGCGACGGCGAGAAAGCTGGCTAGAGGTCTTAATGCATGACGGACAAAATGCACCATGTAAGGCGCCCTTCCCCAATTGGCTCGCTCTGCGGAAGAATTTGGAAAGATGGAGGTCAAACCCAACAGAGGACCATCACATAAAGGCCGAAATGTTTGAGACTCCTTTTAGTCACCTCTTACGACAGGCAGGAATACCGCGGGCCTATTCTTACCCCCGAACCCCCAGGGGGTAAAAGTGGTGAGCCTATTATTGCTACGCAGCGATTGTTTCGTGCGCGGCTTAATGTCGGTCGACATTGAGCTGTTCCGAGCCGTCACACAATCCTCTGATGGGTGGAAAACTTCAGATCAACTGTAAACATACTGGATAAGAAGCATCCTGGCCCGAGACGCAGAGTAACGACACCAGAAAATGTTGAAAGGGTAAGGCAAGCGGCAGTCAGAAGCCCAGGACGGTCAGCTAGACGTCGTGCTAGTGAGTTACGAATCATAAGTGAATCGGTTAGACGAATTTTGCATAAAGAATCAAAATTCCATCCCTACAAAATGCTCATTGTCCAACAACCTTAGGTTCAAAATGGTTAAAATGGCTCTGGGCACGATGGAACTCCACATCTGAGGTCATCAGTCCCCTAGAACTTATAACTACTTAAACCTAACTAACCTAAGGACATCACACACATCCATGCCCGAGGCAGGATTCGAACCTGCGACCGTAGTGGTCGCACGGTTCTAGACTGAAGCACCTAGAACCGCTCGGCCACACCGGCAGGCCATCAACTTAAGGAAACTGATTTTGCTGTACGAAAAGACTTCGCTTACACAATGCAAGTGATTTAGGGATCGATTGAAAATGAAATTTTGTTGATGAGCGATGAAGCTCATTTTCATTTAAGCGTGACCGTGAATGAGGAAAACCTACGTTTCTGGGCTCCAGAGCATCCACACCATATCCACCAGCGTCCTCTACACTCAGAAAATGTAGCAGTCTGGTGTGCTCTTGGCTCTGTTGGCATTATTGGACCTTATTTTTTTTTTTAAGAGAACGGGGCCACAGTTACTGTTAATTCGGTTCGTTACATTCGTATGCTTGAAACATTCTTGAAACCAGAACTAAGAAGACGACGAATCCCTTTAAAACACGTTTGGTTCCAGCAGGATGGGGCAACATCGCACACCGCAAACACTTCAATGACAGTTCTTATACGCATGTTTCCTGGTCGGATCATCTCACGTTTTGGCAATGTTCCTTGGCCTCCCAGGTCTCCCAACTTGTTTTAAGTGACTTTTTTCTGTGGGGGTACCTCAAGAACTGTGTCTACAACCACAAACCACGAAATTTGAACGAGTTGAAGAATGCAATCCTTCAAGAAATTGCTGCCATGCCTGCAGAGATTTTAGTCCGTGTAATGGAGTATTTTGAGAAGAGACTTGAGTTCTGCATTCGAAATGATGGACATCACCTTGACGACATTATTTTTCACAAATAATAACTCTGTTAACTAAAATGGCAAATAATGAGCTTTGATTTTGTGTAAATAAACATGCATTAATTTTAAAGTTGGCTGAGTATTCTTTCATTAAAAACCGTCCGTCTCCCGTGTGTCACCCTGTGCCATACACACACTCTTCAGCCCACTCTCTCTCCCTCTCATACACACACACACACACATATATATATATATATATATATATATATATATATATATATATATATATATCATTAAACACAAACCGAGCGAGGTGGCGCAGTGGTTAGCACACTGGACTCGCATTCGGGAGGACGACGGTTCAATCCCGCGTCCGGCAATCCTGATTTAGGTTTTCCATGATTTCCCAAATCTCTCCAGGCAAATGCTGGGATGGTTCCTCTGAAAGGGCACGGCCGACTTCCTTCCCTGTCCTTCCCTAATCCGATGAGACCGATGACCTCGCTGTTTGGTCTCTTCCCCCAAAAAACCAACCACCCAACCATTAAACACACACACAGATATAAACACAGACACACACGAGCGCAGATATAAACATCATGAACAGATGTTAGTTTTCGACATATACTTCGTTAAGTTGGCAAGGCGTAGGTAAACAAACCAAACAGGAAGAAATACGTAATGAACTCGAAATATTTACGTCTTTGAAAGCACAGTGTTCGAAAGAACAACTACAACTAGTGACAAAAGAATAATAGTGCACCACAAAGAAGGAGAAACATGGTGAACAATGTCAAAGAAAAAGTTCGAAATTCAAAATTGTGCCTTTGTTTCGGAAATGAAGTGGTAGTGCGACCTCAAGAGCAGATGAGAAGGAACGCAGATGCCAGAGACCGCCATGCCACGTAGCTGACAGAAACAGCGTATATACAACCTGATCGTGCAGTGGAACGCAAGAAATCTAAGAAAAAAGGTGACGATGACATGGGTTCTGGTCTCCCGAAGTCTGATTCCTCTGCAGATTCCGCCATGGACCTTGACTCTCAGCTGGCTGCCTAATTCTGCTCGGACATCTCTGTATAGCTGTGATCAATGACCCAAGCCTAAAAGTTATTTTCCTTAAACGTTAACCGTGTGGAATCCGAATTGCGATTGGCTTCATTGCGTCAGTTCATTTATGATTCACGTCGGACATAGTTATATTACAGGAGTGTTAATTAGGCATTTCTTCTTACCTGGTTTTCGTGTGATCTTTAATGTAGCACCCGAATACTCTACGGGGACAGCCTTATTCTTTGGCGAAGACATTCCTAGTGATGAGGCAGAAATGTTGGATTCTGGCAGGGGCATAGGTTGTCAATTTTTTAATCTTACCTTGGTTCTTTTATATGCTGCTTCTGCCACTGGTCGCACAGAGGATCGTTTGCGTTTTTGTAAACAGGATATTGTTTATCTGTTGCGTAAGAGTCCACCGGTTATTCTGTTGGGTGGTGATTTTAACTGTGTGTCGCATCCTGCAGATCAATCTCCAAATTTTAATTTCTGTCGCGAATTACATGAATTGGTCCGCTCCTTATGCCTGCAAGACATCTGAATACGTAAATACCCGACGTTAATTAAATTTACTCACTTTACTGCGACTTCTAGTAGCCGATTAGATAGGTCTAATAAGACTGCCTGGGCGATTGCATTCTTAATGACGAAGTCATCCCTGCTACCTTTACGGATCACTGTGCTGTGACTCCAACCCTCAATCTATAACGGGAACCAGGCAAATTGTTTTGCACTCCGTGGATGTTAAACGTCGCTGACCTAGCTGACCCCTCTCTCGACGACGTGATGCGAGCCGTGTGGGAGCGTACTCTACGGTCCACTGGGAAGTACTCTTCCATCCTTGACATGTGGAAACAGCTGGCAAAACCGAAGCTGAGACAAAATTTGATTCTTTTTTGTGCTGCCAAGCGCGTGACTTTCTGAGAACTTACGAATATTACTATTCCATCCTGCGTGAAGTTTATGATGCTGCGGATCACGTTCCTTTGCGAGTAGCGGATGTGTAAAGGCAAAATTGTTGACGTCGGCATCAGACCTGTCGCTGAAGCGTTTGTATTCCTCTCTCGCGATAAATAATGGACGTGTAGTATAGGAGCAAGCTGATGTAGTGCGTGTCTTACACCAGTACTATATAGACATCTACTACATCGGTGAGTCCAGTGCACCCCTTAAGACCCACTAGTCCGCATCTTGACAATTACGCTTGAACATAATGAAACGCACTTAGCTGCATTTCAGCCTGAGGAAGTTTACAAACATTGTGGGATAGCATTCTCAAAAGTCTCCGGGTGTGGATGGACTTCCCGAGGAATTTTACGTGCCCTTTTGGGTGCTACGTTTACGTCTCATTCGAATGAAGTGTTACAGGTTAGAGCAGTGCCGTCCTCGTTCAAAGTGGGAAAATTGTTTTAATCCGGAAACGCCATGAACCGGCTTTTCGTAATAGCCTTCGCCCAATTACTTTGTTAAACTGATTATAAGACTGTGGCGAGAGCAGTTAATAGTCGGATGTCGGCTATGATGGAGATGATTGTTGCCAAACATCAATGCTGCGTACCTGAGCGTATCATTCTTTCTCCTACAGTCGAATGTTACGACGTGGTTTCGGTTGCTGCTGTAACGTCGGTCCCTTGTGCCCTTGCTTTCCTTAACTTTGATAGGGCATGTGACCGTGTTAGTCACGACTTTTTGCTTCGGATTCCGGAGGCAATTGGTGTTACTGTTGACACACGGCGAGTGCTTTCAAATTTGTTTACGGGTATTTCTATGGTTCAAATGGCTCCGAGCACTATGGGACTCAACTGCTGAGGTCATTAGTCCCCTAGAACTTAGAACTAGTTAAACCTAACTAACCTAAGGACATCACAAACATCCATGCCCGAGGCAGGATTCGAACCTGCGACCGTAGCGGTCTTGCGGTTCCAGACTGCAGCGCCTTTAACCGCACGGCCACTTCGGCCGGCCACGGGTATTTCTGCTTCGGTGGTTACTAATGGCCAACTGACGCCCCCGATAAATATCTGTCGAGGAGGCCTGAAGGAAGCCCGCTGACAATGACTACGTTGTCTCTGGAACCCCTACTTCGGATGCTAGTATCCCAGCTAAAGGGTTGGACGCTTTCCGGAGGTACTATAGCTGTTCGTGCATGCGCGGATGACGTGATGGTCCAATTCTGCGGAGATACCTCGACTGAAGGCTGCAATCGATGATGATTGTCGGAGGTCAGATGCACTACTTAAAGGCTTCATACTTTGCGAGGTTTTGATGAGGCAGTTGTTCCATGGGCTACTGTGGTGGATCGGCATGCGTCTCTCTGTATCATCATTGATCGTTGTCCACTCAAAATGGCGACGCTGAACTGGAGCGATACTAGAACATGAAACGTGTTCTCTTACTCTGCTCCAGAAAGTACGAATACTGGATACATATGTCTTATGCAAAGGTTATTATGTGGCCCAAGTTCATCCACTTCCCTCGATGATGGCGAAGAAACGACAGGAGCTGTCTGGTCGTTTCTTATAGAAAAGATATATCTTTTGCTTACGGTACGAGGTAGTCACGAAGCCTGGTTCCGTTGGGGGTTTGGGCCCGGCTGACGAAGGAAGACTCAGATGCTAAATGTGCGACGTACTGTTTTGATGATAACTCAAGAAACTCACATATTCACGTCTCGTTTATTTATCTATGTCCATCCTGTTAGTCTTGAAACTCCTATTGATGTTGGTCGCATAAATTGTAAGTTAAAACACGTTCGTGACTTCTGTCTTGCGGTGAGATATTTAGGGGCTGACATTTTATGGAGACCCGTCCTCGCCATGAAATTCCTTCAGGTTCGTTGGAAAGCAGATCCCTGCCAGAACTTCACTGAAGGAGGATCGCCGCAAACAACCTGTACGACATGTGACTACGTAGGCTTTCCCGGCGTAATAAGTCTTGAAAGTCTTTTCGGGTTTGCTGCCGGATCCTAAAATCAACTTGACTCGATATTTCGGCGATCCAACTGTTCGCCATCTTCAGGAAATGCTGCTTCTGCTGATGAGTCCCGCTGAGAACTGACGCAAGATTGCAATTCGACGTCCTATATAGGCCACCGTTCAGTACACGGCGCATGCGCCGCCCATCACGGTTTCTGACTTCCAAAACAGGGAGGTGGCGCCGCCCTTAGTGAAACACTGCTGGCAACGATATATCGCAATCAAGGCCGCACCGAAGAACGTTCAGTTTTGATGCGAGATAATACAGGATTCCACGTTTTGCTAAGAGGAAACCCATTGTCCCTGTTGATTAAATTATCAGCCAACCTAATTTCGATCGCCTCTTTATACACACTATTCCAAAAACCGGAAATGTTGGCAATTACAACAGTTTCCTCAAATTTCATTTTGTGTCTCTCATTCAGGCAGTGTTCTGCTACGGCCGATTTTTCCGGCTGTTGTAGCCTCGTGTGACGGCGATGTTCCACACACCTGTCATTCACTGTGCGAATAGAACGGCCAACGTAAGCTTTCCCACATTGACACGGGATTTTGTACACCCCGGGTTTCCCAAGTCCCAAATCATCCTTCACAGAGCCGAGCAGAGCCCTAATCTTAGAGGGTGGACGGAACACACTCTTAATGTTAAAACTCCTTAAGATTCGTCCAATCTTAAACGATAAGCCTCCAGCATAAGGAAGAAAGGCCACAGATCTATGTTCCTCTTCGGACACCTCCGGAGACGGTCCAAATTTCATAGCCCGACGAATCTGTTTCTCGGTGTATACATTTTCCTTAAAAACAGTCATCAAATGCTCAAGTTCTTGGGTTAAGCTGTCTGCGTCGGAAATGGCATATGCTCTCCGTACCAAAGTCCTAAGGACGCCACTACGTTGGTGTGGTGGATGACAACTCTTAGGGTGCAGATACAAATCTGTGTGTGTCGGCTTTCGGTGAACGCTGTGTCCCAAAGTTCCATCACGGCTCTGTGAAGGATGATTTGGGACTTAGGAAACCCGGGGTGTACAAAATCCCGTGTCAATGTGGGAAAGCTTACGTTGGCCGTTCTATTCGCACAGTGAATGACAGGTGTGTGGAACATCGCCGTCACACGAGGCTACAACAGCCGGAAAAATCGGCCGTAGCAGAACACTGCCTGAATGAGAGACACAAAATGAAATTTGAGGAAACTGTTGTAATTGCCAACATTTCCGGTTTTTGGAATAGTGTGTATAAAGAGGCGATCGAAATTAGGTTGGCTGATAATTTAATCAACAGGGACAATGGGTTTCCTCTTAGCAAAACGTGGAATCCTGTATTATCTCGCATCAAAACTGAACGTTCTTCGGTGCGGCCTTGATTGCGATATATCGTTGCCAGCAGTGTTTCACTAAGGGCGGCGCCACCTCCCTGTTTTGGAAGTCAGAAACCGTGATGGGCGGCGCATGCGCCGTGTACTGAACGGTGGCCTATATAGGACGTCGAATTGCAATCTTGCGTCAGTTCTCAGCGGGACTCATCAGCAGAAGCAGCATTTCCTGAAGATGGCGAACAGTTGGATCGCCGAAATATCGAGTCAAGTTGATTTTAGGATCCGGCAGCAAACCCGAAAAGACTTTCAAAACCTGTACGACAGTTTGGTGTAATATCATTCTTCCGATTTTGCCGATGGGCGTAGCGTCCTCTTGGTATAAAGTAGTAAATAACTTTATTCCAACGACCGAGCAACTTTCCTCTATTGGGCTTAGCGACGTGGACTTATTTAGTCGTTGTACGGCTACAGATACGATACGACATCGCTTTGCTTGTGGAGGTCATACGGCAAATTGGTCTTGTATTAGGACGCAATTGATCTTCTGAGACCTTATACACTACGGACATCATATCTGCGACCAGATTCTTCCTTCTTTCCACGGTCGAAAACCCTTACCGTTATGTGGTTACTGGGACACTTAGTTCATTATGTTGTGGAAAGTAAGGGGGAAGATCACATGAACTTCATGTAGTACATAATCACTGCCTTTTGGAGATGCTTGTGAATGCCTCGATATCGAGACTTCTTCGCCAACGTATTGAGTCTACTTTTCCGTCGGCAAAGTGTTGGTTAATTTCATTTTTCTGATGATAGGTGATTTCCTTGTTATGTATGTTTCCCATCTGATTTGCTTCGGCTTATTCACTCCTAGTTTACCTGCTCGTTTTGTTTACTGTTTTGACTCACTATCTCTTCAGTTCTATTGTAAAATGTGTGTAGATGAAGTATATATACACATCTATATCGTATTGGACTTTTTGTTAGTTTGCTATTTAGAATAAAATCTGATTCGTTGCCTTTCTGCTTTTAGATTCTATACAAAAACTAATATAATTATAAACTAAATATAAAGACTATAAAAATTGTTTACACATATCGTGAGAGGTTGGTGATGGTTATTCGGTTATGTTCCGTTTTTTTCCTTTCTCCCTCCTTCTATTATTGTTTTGTTATAATTTTTTCTCCCATTTGCAGCTTATACTACATCATGATTTGAGTATGGTCTACTGCAGTTTCATAATAGTACCTACTCAATCTGATAAAAAAAATGGCGGAGCGTGTAATGCAGCAGCCTAGTAAGGAGGAGATAACGGTTTCGAATCCCGGTCCGGCACACATTTTCACTCATTGTTGCTGATTCCACACAAAGTCCTGATGCATCTGACATTAATATTTCATTCCCTTTCCTTTCCTGTATTTCCCTTCCTTTCTCAATTTACGGAAGTGTTTCAGTTAAGGAAAGGTTTCCCAAAGTTTGAAATCTGAAGGTTATCCCAAATTTGAATTCTAAACTGAGAAATGTTGTAGCCTTCTGTCGGAAAGTTAGGCCTGTGAGTGGCTTTACCCGAGGTAACATTTGCGTTGGCTTTCACCGTGCTGTGGAATTACAAGGAAAGGGAACACGATGTGACCTCAGCGTCGCATAGGTGTGGGCGCCCATTGCAACTAGAAGCAGGTCAACTTGGCGAGTGAAAGGGTTTCCATGTAGGAAGGGCTTACTGGTGTATGAATCGAAACAGGAAGGTCCAGCCGCGGACAGTTCGGCGTCGTCTGTTGTACTGTGCGGGAGGGGAAAAGGGGGAGGGATGTACTTTGGGGCGCGGTCATGGTGCAGCGGCCTGGCCTACGTGCGAAGTTGAGTTGAAAATTACTCACTGACACACTGGATAACGAATGAAGAAACACCACGACACGCGGATATGTTGCTGTCGTGGTCTTTAGTCCCAAGACTAGTGCGACGCAGCCGTCAATGCCAGTCGATCCTGTAAAAGCCACCTCATCTCTTCATAGGAACACCGTTACCTTTGTTCCACATCAGTTATGTAAGACGACGCTTGTGCAGATTTATAGCGCAAGTGTCTAGTAATCAATATATACAGGGTGAGTCACCTAACGTTACCGCTGGATATATTTCGTAAACCACATCAAATACTGACGAACCGATTCCACAGACCGAACGTGAGGAGAGGGGCTAGTGTAATTGTTTAATACAAACCATACAAAAATGCACGGAAGTATGTTTTTTAACACACACCTACGGTTTTTTAAATGGAACCACGTTAGTTTTGTTAGCACATCTGAACATATGAACAAATACGTAATCAGTGCCGTTTGTTGCATTGTAAAATGTTAATTATATCCGGAGATATTTTAACCTAAAGTTGGCTCTTGAAACCTCCGACGTTCAGTTGCGTGTTGTAACAAACACGGGCCACGGTCGGCGAGCAGCATCTGCAGGGACACGTTTACGATGACGACCGTGTTTACGAGTGTGGCTGTAGTGCACTGTTGTGGTTTGGTCTAGCTGTCGCAGTGTCCGCATGTAGCGCTTGCTGCTATTGTTATTCTGCATTCGTCTCCGCACGCAGACCAACTGTAGTACACCGTGTTACCAGACGTCTGTGATAGTGTAGTGTTGTAGGAACTGTGACCATGGTGTATTCGAACTCTGAAAAGGCGGAGAAGATACTCATCTATGGCGAGTGTCGACGAAATGCAGCTGAAGCCTGCAGGGTGTATGCAGAACGGTACCCGAACAGAGAGCATCCAACGTGCCGGACATCTACCGCCAACTGCATGCAACAGGCATGGTCGTAGCACGCAAACGGGTCCGTAACAGGCCCGTCACAGGAGAAGCGGGTGCTGTTGGTGTGTTAGCTGCTGTTGCCATGAACCCACACATGAGTACACGGGACATTCCGAGAGCCGGTGGACTGAGTCAAAGTAGTGTCATGCGCATACTGCATCGTCACCGCTTTCACCCGTTTCATGTGTCGCTACATCAGCAATTACATGGTGATGACTTTAATCATCGATTGCAATTCTCTCAATGGGCATTAACAGAGAATGCGTTGCAGTTCTACCTGTTTACCGATGAAGCGGATTTCACAAGCCACTGGGCAGTGAATCTACGGAACATGCATTACTGGTCCGTGGACAATCCTCGCTGGCTCAGACTGGTAGAGCGACAGCGACCGTGGACTGTAAATGTATGGTGCGGAATCATTGGCGACCACCTCATTGGTCCTCACTTCATTGCAGGGGCCCAAACAGCTGCAACATACATCGCGTTTCTACAGAATGATCTGCCAACGTTGCTCGAAAATGCCCCACTGGAAACGCGTCGACGTATGTGGTATCAGCATGTTGGTGCACCTGCACATTCCGCAATTAACACTAGGATGACCCTTGACAGGATGTTAGTCGGGCGTTTCATAGGACGTGGAGGACGCAAAAATGGTTCAAATGGCTCTGAGCACTATGGGACTTAACATCTGTGGTCAATAGTCCCCTAGAACTTAGAACTAATTAAACCTAACTAACCTAAGGACATCACACACATCCATGCCCGTGGCAGGATTCGAACCTGCGACCGTAGCAGTCGCGCGGTTCCGGACTGAGCGCCTAGAACCGCTAGACCATCGCGGTGGAGGACGCACAAATTGGCCAGCCCGTTCTCCTGATATTACACCTGTGGACTTCTTTCTGTGGGGTACGTTAAAGGAGAATGTGTACCGTGATGTGCCTACAACCCCAGAGGAAATGAAACAACGTATTGTGGCAGCCTGCGGCGACATTACACCAGATGTACTGCGGCGTGTACGACATTCATTACGCCAGGGATTGCAATTGTGTGCAGCAAATGATGGTCACCACATTAAACATCAATTGGCCTGACATGTCGGGACACACTCTATTCCACTCCGTAATTGAAAACGGAAACCACGTGTGTACGTGTACCTCACACCTCATAATAATGTACATGTGGGTCAGTGAAAAAGACCAATAAAAAGGTGTTAGCATGTGGACGTAATGTGCTGTTCCAGTCTCTTCTGTACCTAAGGTCCATCAACGTTCCCTTTGGATCCCTACGGAATTCGGTGCTCTCCGATACACACGATCGAACAGCGGAGGAGTGGTACTCAAGCGTCAACCATTCCATGGTCTTACAGGCCATTCCATGGTAGCCATAATAATTTTAACCAATATTATCATTTTTCCACCACAAACGCAGGATAACTATCCTTCATAAGAGAACGCGACGCTAGTCTGTGACACTGTTCTAGCATTAGTGGACCCGGATGATCCTGAAGAAGTTCCCAGCACAGGGTCGAAACGTCTACATCTACATGGATACTCTGCAAATCACATTTATGTGCCTGACAGAGGGCCGTGTAAGGCCATTCCGTCGTCTTACAGTTTCCGAAGAAGAGAAATTTCTTAACATCGAGTATAGATTTAAGTGTCAGGTAGTCGTTTCTGAAAGTATTTGTATGGAGTGTAGCCATGTATGGAAGTGAAAGGACTTCGAAGAGCAGTGAAACAGAATGGATAGTGTCTTGAAAGGAGGATATAAGATGAACATCAACAAAAGCAAAACGATGATAATGGAATGTAGTCGAATTAAGTCGGGTGATGCTGAGGGGATTAGATTAGGAAATGAGACACGTAAAGTAGTAAAGGAGTTCTGCTATTTGTGGAGCAAAATAATTGATGATTGTCGAAGTAGAGAGGATATAAAATGTAGACTGGCAATGGGAAGTAAAGCGTTTCTCAAGAAGAGAAATTTGTTAACATCGAGTATAGATTTAAGTGTCAGGAAGTCGTTTCTGAAAGTATTTGTATGGAGTGTAGCCATGCATGGAAGTGAAACATGGACGATAAACAGTGTGGACAAGAATAGAAGCTTTCGAAATGTGGTGCTACAGAACAATGCTGAAGATTAGATGGGTAGATCACATAACTAACAAGGAGGTATTGAAGAGAATTGGGCGAAGAGGAGTTTGTGGCACAACTTGAGTAGAAGAAAGGATCGGTTGGTAGGACACATTCTGCGGCATCAAGGGATCACCAATTTGGTTTTGGAGGGCAGTGTGGAGGGTAAAAATCGTAGAGGGAGACCAAGAGATGAATACACTAAGCAGATTCAGAGGGATGTAGGTTGTAGTAGGTACTGGGAGATGAAGAAGCTTGCACTTGGTCGAGTAGCATGGAGAGCTGCATCAAACCACTCTCAGGACTGACGACCACAACAACAACAACAACAATAACATATGACCGCCATAACAATATATGGATGGTCCGTACTAGGGACACACGTATGCTTACGTTTGATACAACAGTGAGACGTCTCTGGGACTTCCGCCGACAGCGTAACAGTGGTTTGCGGCGGTGCTATGTTGTTACTATTGTATCAGGTACCACGCACGTTATGTCGTTAATGGCCTCTTTGAACGTTCTTTTCAGTACCATAGAAAAAAAGTATGTACTTCCATGTCGGTGTCATAGTGTTGCAGCAATAACGTTAAAAATTACTTTGCATACGTCTGAATATTCAACGCATCGCCCTCAAGTCGGTACAATCTTTTGTTTTGTACTCATATGGAGTGGTCTGCCTTACCTATAATAACATGTGAAGAAAATATTGAAACATTCTGAAAATACCATACTGTATCTGTTACATTGTGGAATGTCTATCTAATGCTTCAGTCAGTGATTACCGAGGCGGAACTTATCAAAGTCGTTGTTCCCCAAGTCAACTGACGCCACCTTGTGCGGATTTCCCCTATCTGACGTACTCTTGGAACGTTACACAACGAATCCCAATTTCTGCCCAACCTCGGTGATCCAATGTGTTGATTAACCACGATAATGTCTCTATGGCGCCAACTGATATCTCGCTCGTTGGTCAGAATGTGGTTGATTGTCGTGACTATGGCCATTCCATGGTCTTACTATATCCTGTTCACTTGAAAGTAAGAATCCTGGACGTATAATTACTCCCCTCCTCCTCCTCTTCCTCCTCCTCCCCCCAACCACCCTCTCCGACTCCCTGCATAATGGTTTTAGTTCGCCGAAGTTGAGGGTCCATGAGTTCGTATAGGTATGCAATACTCGGCTGAAGATACACATTGATGATTCCGTACAAGAAAGCTACCAAGGTGGTGATGCTCATGTTACGATACACTCATCATTACAAATAATCTCACAAATTTTTTATGGGACCAAGGTCGATGATACAAAAGTCAACTGGAGGTGAGATAGGGTGCCTGATTGTTCGTGAAACCAAGAAACTGTGCGTGGATCCCTATGAACACGGATGCTGTCAGTTTGAAAGCCTGGAGTCTTCACAGAGCTAACGGTCTTGTCGCAGTGGCGACAACGGCTTCAGACAGATCACCAGAAAGCACTGTCGGGTTTGGACAGCACTAGGATGGGTGGTTGTCCAGGTCTGCCGAGCGTTGTTGGAAAGCGGGATGCATTCCACTCAAACCTTGTGAGGACAATTGAGGAGCTGCTTGAATGAGAAGCTGCGATTCCAGTCACGAAAGCTGACACGGCCAGGAGACCGTTGTACTGACCACATGTCCATCCATAACCGCATTCAGTTACACCTGTGGGCGGAGGATGACACGGCAGTCGGTCGGTAGACATCCATCGTCAGGTTTCAAGGCCTGTTCGGGCGAGCCTTGTTTTGAGTTTGTTTGGAGAGTTCACAGCATACAGATTGAAGATAAAGGATAAGACTTGCGAACAGAGAAAGGTGAAAAGCATCTTGCTTCATGTTCATAGTAAACTGAAAAACAGAGCCCATCTCATGTGATGAAAGGCACTCCCAAAGCATCAACCACCCACCTGCGGCGTAATCTGTATCCACCACACACTACGTGTATAACGCCTCACCGTGCCACTGGTGGACCAGTTCAGGTAGAAAACGTCCAGTTTATTTACTGAAGTTAAAATCTTCCGGGTTATTAGTCCGTGTCACATTTCCTCTAACATAATCGACGTTCGATGAACCCTGTCTCAGGCACATAAATGTGATTTGCAGAGTATCCAAGTAGATGTAGACGTTTCGACCCTCTGCTGGGATCTTCTTCAAGATCGTCTGGGTCCACTAATGCTAGAACAGTGTCACAGACTAGCTTAGCGTTCTCTTATAAAGGAGAGTTATCCTGCGTTTGTGGTGGAAAAATGGTAATATTGGTTAAAATTATTGTGGCTACCATTTGTGGGCCATCGTTATAGGCTAATATTCCCGCGTTGGACCAGAAGAAGGGGCGTTATTGGCTAAACTCTTGTGGATACTATTGGTGGCCCATCATCAATGGATAGAAAGGCACTATTCCACACTTAGGCTGGAGATGGGTTATTGGTTGAAATTCCTCCTACTACTATTGGTTTGCCGTCATCATTGGCTAGATGCGAAACAGACAGAGCAAGAGAGGGGGAATGTTTACCCAAAATATTATCGTCCGCCGAGGTGACTGGCAGCGCGTTATTTATGTTGCTCGCACAAAAAATGGATCGAAGCACTATGGGACTAAACATCTGAGGTCATCAGTCCCCTAGATTTAGAACTGCTTAAAACTAACTAACCTAAGGACACATCCATGCCCGAGGCAGTATTGGAACCTGCGACCGTAGCAGCGTCGCGGTTGCTGACTGAAGCGCCTAGAACCGCTCGACCACGACGGCCGGCCTTGCTCGCACACTGGGGCCGTATATTCACATCCTTGATGGCGGGGAGCCACGATGCCGGAAGCCTCTAGCCGTCCTCTCTTCGAAATTAGATGCATACTTGGAAATTTCAACCGCTTTCGGATTTTTCTTATACAAATGTTTCTTTCCTTAGCCAGCACACGTACGTTAGCAAAATCGATGTCAGAGCCACAGTTGTCATGCTGTTCTGCTGCTGCCGATTTTACACTTTGTTTTAGCCGCGTATGTCGTTCGTGTTCCTCAATGCATTCTTTAACAGTTCTTCACGTTTCGCTTGTATGAACTTTGCCACAGCCACATGTCGCTTGACAAACGCGTGCATTGTGGAGGCAATCAGGTGCATCCATTTTCCATCGGAAATAATCTTTTATTTTGTTTTGACTAAAGAAAGGTGTATGAATACCATTTTTCTTTAGAATTCTGCTTAAGCGGTCAGTGACCCCTGAAACGAACGTTAACCTAACTGAGTGAGAAGGCGTTTCCTCATATTTCTTATTAGTGAGACTAATATTCGGCCTAAAAGCCTCATCGATTGAACAACTATCATAGCCATTTGCCTTCACTGTCCTCTTTAAAAAATTTAACTCCCATTCCAAGTTTTCGTTATCGCAGATACGGGAGGCACGTGAGGACAGAGTGTTGAGCACTGCTTGCTTCTGGGCTGGATGGTAGTGGGAAGTGGCATTTAAATACCTGTTTGTGTTAGTCGGCTTTCTATACATTCTATGACCTGGAGTGTGATCACATCATCTGTGGCATTTAAATACCTGTTTGTGTTAGTCGGTTTTCTATACACTCTGTGATTTGGAGTGTGATCAGATCATCTGTGGCATTTAAATACCTGATTGTGTTAGTCGGTTTTCTATACACTCTGTGACCCGGAGTGTGATCAGATCATCTGTGGCATTTAAATACCTGTTTGTGTTAGTCGGCTTTCTATAGACTCTGTGACCTGGAGCGTGATCAGATCATCTGTGGCATTTAAAAACCTGTTTGTGTTAGTCGGCTTTCTATACACTCTGTGACCTAGAGTGTGATCAGATCATCTGTGGCATTTAAATACCTGTTTGTGTTAGTCGGCTTTCTAGACACTCTGTGACCTGGAGTGTGATCAGATCATCTGTGGCATTTAAATACCTGTTTGTGTTAGTCGGCTTTAAATACACTCTGACCTGGAGTGTGATCAGATCATCTGTGGCATTTAAATACCTGTTTGTGTTAGTCGGCTTTCGATACACTCTGTGATTTGGAGTGTGATCAGATCATCTGTCGCATTTAAATACCTGTTTGTGTTAGTCGGCTTTCTATACACTCTGTGACCTGCAGTGTGATCAGATCATCTGTGGCATTTAAATACCTGTTTGTGTTAGTCAGCTTTCTACACACTCTGTGACCTGGAGTGTGATCAGATCATGTGTGGCATTTAAATACCTGTTTGTGTTAGTCGGTTTTCTATACACTATGTGATTTGGAGTGTGATCAGATCATCTGTGGCATTTAAATACCTGTTTGTGTTAGTCGGATTTCTAGACACTCTGTGACTTGGAGTGTGATCAGATCATCTGTGGCATTTAAATACCTGTTTGTGTTAGTCGGTTCTCTATACACTCTGGGATTTGGAGTGTGATCAGATCATCTGTGGCATTTAAATACCTGTTTGTGTTAGTCGGCTCTCTATACACTCTGTGACCTGGAGTGTGATCAGATCATCTGTGGCATTTAAATACCTGTTTGTGTTAGTCGGCTTTCTATACACTCTGTGACCTGGAGTGTGATCAGATCATTTGTGGCATTTAAATACCTGTTTGTGTTAGTCAGCTTTCTATGCAGTCTGTGACCTGGAGTGTGATCAGATCATCTGTGGCATTTAAATACCTGTTTGTGTTAGTTGGCTTTCTATACACTCTGTCACCTGGAGTGTGAACAGATCATCTGTGGCATTTAAATACCTGTTTGTGTTAGTCGGCTTTCTATACACTCTGTGACCTGGAGTGTGATCAGATCATCTGTGGAATTTAAATACCTGTTTGTGTTAGTCAGCTTTCTAGACACTCTGTGACCTGGAGTGTGATCAGTCATGTGTGGCATTTAAATACCTGTTTGTGTTAGTCGGCTTTCTATACACTCTGTGACCTGGAGTGTGATCAGGTCATCTGTGGCATTTAAATACCTGTTTGTGTTAGTCGGCTTTCTATACACTCTGTGACCTGGAGTGTGATCAGATCATCTGTGGCATTTAAATACCTTTTTGTGTTAGTCAGCTTTCTAGACACTCTGTGACCTGGAGTGTGATCAGATCATGTGTGGCATTTAAATACCTATTTGTGTTAGTCGGTTTTCTATACACTCTGTGATTTGGAGTGTGATCAGATCATCTGTGGCATTTAAATACCTGTTTGTGTTAGTCGGCTTTCTATACACCCTGTGACCTGGAGTGTGATCAGATCATCTGTGGCATTTTAATACCTGTTTGTGTTAGTCGGCTTTCTATACACTCTGTGACCTGGAGTGTGATCAGATCATGTGTGGCATTTAAATACCTGTTTGTGTTAGTCGGCTTTCTATACACTCTGTGACCGGGAGTGTGATCAGATCATCTGTGGCATTTAAATACCTGTTTGTGTTAGTCGCCTTTCTATACACTCTGTGACCTGGAGAGTGATCAGATCATCTGTGGCATTTTAATACCTGTTTGTGTTAGTCGGCTTTCTATACACTCTGTGACCTGGAGTGTGATCAGATCATGTGTGGCATTTAAATACCTGTTTGTGTTAGTCGGCTTTCTATACACTCTGTGACCTGGAGTGTGATCAGATCTTCTGTGGCATTTAAAGACCTGTTTGTGTTAGTCGGCTTTCTATACACTCTGTGACCTGAAGTGTGATCACATCATCTGTGGCTTTTAAATACCTGTTTGTGTTAGTCGGCTTTCTATACAAACTGTGACCTGGAGTGTGATCGGATCATCTGTGGCATTTCAATACCTGTTTGTGTTAGTCGGATTTCTAGACACTCTGTGAACTGGAGTGTGATCAGATCATCTGTGGCATTTAAATACCTGTTTGTGTTAGTCGGCTTTCTATACACTCTGTGACCTGGAGTGTGATCAGATCATCTGTGGCATTTAAATACCTGTTTGTGTTAGTCGGCTTTCTATACACTCTGTGACCTGGAGTGTGATCAGATCATCTGTGGCATTTAAATACCTGTTTTTGTTAGTCGGCTTTCTATACACTCTGTGACCTGGAGTGTGATCAGATCATCTGTGGCATTTAAATACCTGTTTGTGTTAGTCGGCTTTCTATACACTCTGTGTCCTGAAGTGTGATCAGATCATCTGTGGTATTTAAATACCTGTTTGTGTTAGTCGGCTTTCTATACACTCTGTGACCTGGAGTGTGATCAGATCATCTGTGGCATTTAAATACCTGTTTGTGTTAGTTGGCTTTCTATACACTCTGTGACCTGGAGTGTGATCAGATCATGTGTGGCATTTAAATACCTGTTTGTGTTAGTCGGCTCTCTATACACTCTGTGACCTGAAGTGTGATCAGATCGTCTGTGGTATTTAAATACCTGTTTGAGTTAGTCGGCTTTCTATACGCTCTGTGCTTTGGAGTGTGATCTGATCATCTGTGGTATTTAAATACCTGTTTGTGTTAGTCGGCTTTCTATACACTCTGTGACCTGGAGTGTGATCAGATCATCAGTGTCATTTAAATACCTGATGGTGTTAGTTGGCTTTCTATACACTCTGTGACCTGGAGTGTGATCAGATCATCTGTGGCATTTAAATACCTGTTTGTGTTAGTCGGCTTTCTATACACTGTGTGACCTGGAGTGTGATCAGATCATCTGTGCATTTAAATACCTGTTTGTGTTAGTCGGTTTTCTGGACACTCTGTGACCTGAAGTGTGATCAGATCATCTGTGGCAATTAAATACCTGTTTGTGTTAGTCGGCTTTCTATACACTCTGTGACCTGGAGTGTGATCAGATCATCTGTGGCATTTAAATACCTGATGGTGTTAGTTGGCTTTCTATACACTCTGTGACCTGGAGTGTGATCAGATCATCTGTGGCATTTATATACCTGTTTGTGTTAGTCGG
The DNA here is from genome assembly GCF_021461395.2 of Schistocerca americana. Lineage (NCBI taxonomy): Eukaryota > Metazoa > Arthropoda > Insecta > Orthoptera > Acrididae > Schistocerca > Schistocerca americana. The sequence goes on from NC_060124.1 coordinate 561,767,828, forward strand.
CTTTCTATACACTGTGTGACCTGGAGTGTGATCAGATCATCTGTGCATTTAAATACCTGTTTGTGTTAGTCGGTTTTCTAGACACTCTGTGACCTGAAGTGTGATCAGATCATCTGTGGCAATTAAATACCTGTTTGTGTTAGTCGGCTTTCTATACACTCTGTGACCTGGAGTGTGATCAGATCATCTGTGGCATTTAAATACCTGATGGTGTTAGTTGGCTTTTTATACACTCTGTGACCTGGAGTGTGATCAGATCATCTGTGGCATTTAAATACCTGTTTGTGTTAGTCGGCTTTCTATACACTCTGTGACCTGGAGTGTGATCAGATCATCTGTGGCATTTAAATACCTGTTTGTGTTAGTCTGCTTTCTATACACTCTGTGACCTGGAGTGTGATCACATCATCTGTGGCATTTAAATACCTGTTTGTGTTAGTCGGCTTTCTATACAATCTGTGACCGGGAGTGTGATCGGATCATCTGTGGCATTTAAATACCAGTTTGTGTTAGTCGCCTTTCTATACACTCTGTGACCTGGTGTGTGATCAGATCATCTGTGGCATTAAGTTTGTGTTAGTCGGCTTTCTATACACTCTGTGACCTGGAGTAAGATCAGTTCATCTGTGGCATTTAAATACCTGTTTGTGTTAGTCGCTTTTCTATACACTCTGTGACCTGGAGTGTGATCAGATCATTTGTGGCATTTAGTTTGTGTTAGTCGGCTTTCTATACACTCAGTGACCTGGAGTGTGATCAGATCATCTGTGGCATTTAAATACCTGTTTGTGTTAGTCGGCTCTCTATACACTCTGTGTCCTGAAGTGTGATCAGATCATCTGTGGTATTTAAATACCTGTTTGTGTTAGTCGGCTTTCTATACACTCTGTGACCTGGAGTGTGATCAGATCATCTGTGGCATTTAAATACCTGTTTGTGTTAGTTGGCTTTCTATACACTCTGTGACCTGGAGTGTGATCAGATCATGTGTGGCATTTAAATACCTGTTTGTGTTAGTCGGCTCTCTATACACTCTGTGACCTGAAGTGTGATCAGATCATCTGTGGTATTTAAATACCTGTTTGTGTTAGTCGGCTTTCTATACGCTCTGTGCTTTGGAGTGTGATCAGATCATCTGTGGTATTTAAATACCTGTTTGTGTTAGTCGGCTTTCTATACACTCTGTGACCTGGAGTGTGATCAGATCATCTGTGGCATTTAAATACCTGATGGTGTTAGTTGGCTTTCTATACACTCTGTGACCTGGAGTGTGATCAGATCATCTGTGCATTTAAATACCTGTTTGTGTTAGTCGGTTTTCTAGACACTCTGTGACCTGAAGTGTGAGCAGATCATCTGTGGCAATTAAATACCTGTTTGTGTTATTCGGCTTTCTATACACTCTGTGACCTGGAGTGTGATCAGATCATCTGTGGCATTTAAATACCTGATGGTGTTAGTTGGCTTTCTATACACTCTGTGACCTGGAGTGTGATCAGATCATCTGTGGCATTTAAATACCTGTTTGTGTTAGTCGGCTTTCTATACAATCTGTGACCTGGAGTGTGATCAGATCATCTGTGCATTTAAATACCTGTTTGTTTTAGTCGGTTTTCTAGACACTCTGTGACCTGAAGTGTGATCAGATCATCTGTGGCAATTAAATACCTGTTTGTGTTAGTCGGCTTTCTATACACTCTGTGACCTGGAGTGTGATCACATCATCTGTGGCATTTAAATACCTGTTTGTGTTTGTTGGCTTTCTATACAATCTGTGACCTGGAGTGTGATCGGATCATCTGTGGCATTTAAATACCAGTTTGTGTTAGTCGCCTTTCTATACACTCTGTGACCTGGTGTGTGATCAGATCATCTGTGGCATTCAGTTTGTGTTAGTCGGCTTTCTATACACTATGTGACCTGGAGTAAGATCAGATCATCTGTGGCATTTAAATACCTGTTTGTGTTAGTCGGCTTTCTATAGACTCTGTGACCTGCAGTGTGATCAGATCATCTGTGGCATTTAAATACCTGTTTGTGTTAGTCGGCTTTCTATAGACTCTGTGACCTGCAGTGTGATCAGATCATCTGTGGCATTTAAATACCTGTTTGTGTTAGTCGGTTTCTAGACACTCTGTGACCTGGAGTGTGATCAGATGATCTGTGCATTTAAATACCTGTTTGTGTTAGTCGGTTTTCTAGACAGTCTGTGACCTGGAGTGTGATCAGATGATCTGTGGCAATTAAATACCTGTTTGTGTTAGTCGGCTTTCTATACACTCAGTGACCTGGAGTGTGATCAGATCATCTGTGGCATTTAAATACCTGTTTGTGTTAGTCAGCTTTCTATACACTCTGTGAACTGGAGTGTGATCAGATCATCTGTGGCATTTAAATACCTGTTTGTGTTAGTCGGATTTCTAGACACTCTATGACCTGGAGTGTGATCAGATCATCTGTGGCATTTAAATACCTGTTTGTGTTTGTCGGATTTCTAGACACTCTGTGACCTGGAGTGTTATCAGATCATCTGTGGCATTTAAATACCTGTTTGTGTTAGTCGGCTTTCTGTACACTCTGTGACCTGGAGTGTGATCAGATCATCTGTGGCATTTAAACACCTGTTTGTGTTAGTCGGCTTTCTATAGTCTCTGTGACCTGCAGTGTGATCAGATCATCTGTGGCATTTAAATACCTGTTTGTGTTAGTCGGCTTTCTATAGACTCTGTGACCTGCAGTGTGATCAGATCATCTGTGGCATTTAAATACCTGTTTGTGTTAGTCGGCTTTCTAGACACTCTGTGACCTGGAGTGTGATCAGATGATCTGTGCATTTAAATACCTGTTTGTGTTAGTCGGTTTTCTAGACAGTCTGTGACCTGGAGTGTGATCAGATGATCTGTGGCAATTAAATACCTGTTTGTGTTAGTCGGCTTTCTATACACTCAGTGACCTGGAGTGTGATCAGATCGTCTGTGGCATTTAAATACCTGTTTGTGTTAGTCAGCTTTCTATACACTCTGTGAACTGGAGTGTGATCAGATCATCTGTGGCATTTAAATACCTGTTTGTGTTAGTCGGATTTCTAGACACTCTGTGACCTGGAGTGTGATCAGATCATCTGTGGCATTTAAATACCTGTTTGTGTTTGTCGGATTTCTAGACACTCTGTGACCTGGAGTGTTATCAGATCATCTGTGGCATTTAAATACCTGTTTGTGTTAGTCGGCTTTCTATACACTCTGTGACCTGGAGTGTGATCAGATCATCTGTGGCATTTAAATACCTGTTTGTGTTAGTCTGCTTTCTATACACTCTGTGAACTGGAGTGTGATCAGATCATCTGTGGCATTTAAATACCTGTTTGTGTTAGTCGGATTTCTAGACACTCTGTGACCTGGAGTGTGATCAGATCCTCTGTGGCATTTAAATACCTGTTTGTGATAGTCGGCTTTCTATACACTCTGTGACCTGGAGTGTGATCAGATCATCTGTGGCATTTAAATACCTGTTTGTGTTAGTCGGCTTTCTATACACTCTGTGACCTGGAGTGTGATCAGATCATCTGTGGCATTTAAATACCTGTTTTTGTTAGTCGGCTTTCTATACACTCTGTGACCTGGAGTGTGATCAGATCATCTGTGGCATTTAAATACCTGTTTGTGTTAGTCGGCTTTCTATACACTCTGTGACCTGGAGTGTGATCAGATCATCTGTGGCATTTAAATACCTGTTTGTGTTAGTCGGCTTTCTATACACTCTGTGACCTGGAGTGTGATCAGATCATCTGGGGCATTTAAATACCAGTTTGTGCTAGTCGGCTTTCTATACACTCTGTGATTTGGAGTGTGATCAGATCATCTATGGCATTTAAATACCTGTTGGTGTTAGTTGGCTTTCTATACACCCTGTGACCTGGAGTGTGATCAGATCATCTGTGGCATTTAAATACCTGTTTGTGTTAGTCGGCTTTCTATACACTCTGTGACCTGGAGTGTGATCAGATCATCTGTGGCATTTAAATACCTGTTTGTGTTAGTCGGCTTTCTATACACTCTGTGACCCAGAGTGTGATCATATTATCTGTATACCGACCCATCTAGGCACGGGAGTTCGACCTCACTCTCAACCTCCATGGTAAATTTGGTTTTGGGGCTATTTCCATTTAAGAAATTGTGGAGCGCATGAGGTTTTACTTCGCTGTGTGACCATACAACAGATGTATCGTCCACTTAGCGGAGCCAACAAGAAGGCTTCAAAGGAGCACTACTTAAAGCCTCTTGCTCAAAATGTTCCATAAAAATGTTAGCTGCAAATGGCGAAATGGGTGAGCCCATAGCGAGGCCTTCAGCTTGTTCATAGAATTCACCATTATATTTAAAATAGCTCAAACGAAGATATAATTCAATTATGCCACAGACATCTGGAGCAATTTTCTCCCTTATGACCTCCATTGTATCTGATACTGGGACGTTACTAAATAAGGATGCCACATCGAAGCTAACAATAATGTCACCTGCAGATATCTTCAGTCTGCGTATAACGTCTAAAAATGTTTAGAATCTTTGACAAAATTATTTGCTTTATCAACAAGATGTCTCGGTCTATCAGATAAATGGCGGGCTATAAAACAAGTCGGCGAGTCAATCCCACTGAGGGTAGGCCTAAAAGGAGCCGCTTCTTTATGTATCTTGGGCAGTCCACACTTCCTAGGTGAGATAGGTATTCGATGTGTTAGATTCTTTGTAATAGAGCTGTCCAGTGTGAAGTCTGATATCGGTTTTTCGTTTTCCGAATGACTCTGTTCGTTGGCTCGCTTTTCACATTGCGATACACAGGATCAGCTAGCAGTTGTTCCATCTTCCTGTGATAATCCACAGCGTCCAAAACAACGGTAGCATTCCCCTTATCCGATTTCGTCACAACGATGCTACTGTTTCTCCTGAGATCATTAAGAGATTTCCTTTCCAGCGCCGATATGTTGATTTTTGGAGGTTTCGATTTCCGTAGAACTCTCGACACATCTTGTGTTACTTCTTCGGCCTTCATCTTCGGAAGGCGAAACAAGGATGCTTCGACGGCACAACAGTCTAGAGCGTTACTTACAACTCACTTCTTGAAACGTTTAACAATAGTGTCTTCTCTCACTCTGTACCATTACTGTTCTATCGGCTGACACACCTGTTTGGTTGTAAGTCGTTTTAAAGATACGTTTGGTGTGAATTCATGTTGGGTTTCAACCACCATTCATTTGTTCCATTCGTCTCTCATATACAGTTTAAATGGTTTATTTATCGAGACATCAAGAGGTTGCGATTGTGAAGTAAGACCTCCTGGAGTAATACCAAGTTCTATATTTCCTTATCTCAGCTTCTCTTTCATAGAGTTTTTCTAATGACTGCTAAAGTGATCAAACAGAAGAAGACAAATCTTCTTCAATAAAGCGCATTTCCTTCTCTACCACACTCCGTTAATTCATAATTCCATACCAGCCTCGTCCATTCAGCCACCATCATGTACGCGAACAACAATACCTGGCGGTATTTCAGAAGGTTTTGGCATTGTTTTGCGCTTGAAAATGTTCATTGGATTATGTTTAGTACCGTCAGCACAACATAGTGAAGCACATATTTTCATGTGTATTTGTTTTTATAGTTGCAGTTTTAGCAACGGTTCAGTTGCTCGGCACATCGATTGTCAGATGAGTTTTGCCCATATTCGTTATTTGGCTTAGTTGAGTACTGGTTTTCCTTCTATGTTGAGTAATAAAGCGATGGAAAGGTTGTACTTTCTCTTCATACTCTTGTGGCATTTTCTAAGATATTTTAGTTTTCGTCCGCATGCTAGGTCCATGACCCTTGATAAAGCTGTAGCACCAACCAACTCAACCCTTAAGGTCTGTTAAGTTCCACTATAGCGCTAGCTTACGAACGTGTATTTGAATCATTTTTGTATTAATTCCAATGCGATAGAGACAGAGTCCTTGAATCCATTTCAGTACGTCATCTTATAGTTTTGGCCATTTTGCATTCGTTCCTCTATTTGCACATTTAGTCTTCCTCTTTTTTCTCAGTTCTTTACTAGCCCGAGAATCGTGAATGGTTTTTCTGTTGGTGGAGTGCGGAAATTCCACTCGGCTGCTCTATTTCCATGTTCTTCTGCATACGCTGTAAATTTTCAGTTATAGCCCTCATCATATGAATACCTTTTATTTTTGTCCATTACGAAACCGGCAACTAACAAAAATGTTGTACTGTTACCGAAACACAAGTGATTTCAGTTCACGTTTTCAAAGAAAAATGTGCGTCTTATAGTTTGTAAAATACGGTATTTCCTTTCACTCCGAATTCCTACCCCACCGTTTACATAAATAAATGTATTAAATGTATGCTAATTAACATGTACACAAAAAATATTTTAATGGAAAATTTAAATCTTCTGAGTTATAATTACATATTGCACACAAAAATTCAGTTCTCATTTTAAATTCTTAATTACTGAATTTCTGTAAAAGACTGTTGAAATTAAAAATAATTACAAGTTATGTGTTTTTCATTTCTCTGTATTTTAAGCTTCACAGGAACGCTTGTAAGACGTGCGGCTTTGTTTAAAAGTTCATCAAAGTCAGGAATCGAACTGAGGCCGCTCATTTTGGCAGGTGACCATCGGACCAAAAGGCCACACTGTCTGTCGATAGATCTACCTTTCACGATGGTATTAAAGGCAGTCGGAAAATCTCAAAATTTTCATGGTTGCATTGAAGTGCTTTCGTTGATTGATATTCGACTTCTGAATATCAGGTAGCACAAATATAAAAAATTACAAAATCAGGATTGCCCTGTGGGCTCCTTGTGAGATGTACTTGCAGTCATTGTCAGCAATAATTCCTGCCGAATTTCAGTCAGATATTTGAAAGGCGTGTCACTCGCCTCCAGTCCTTGTCAGTTATGATATTTCATGAGCACTCTTCAAAAGCCGTGTTACACACCAGCGAGTGCTGTATAATTCATCATAGATGCGTTGACACGCCACTTTTACTCACCAACAACAGATCGGGTTGTTTCAGTCACGGTGTGGCCGCCATGTACGTCCTTGCTGCCCTTCCGCCGCGTTTCCACATCGACTCACATTTGATGCTGATTCCACACAACTGAAGACCACCAAACACACACGCACAACTTCACTGCCATGGCCTAAGTCAGCAATGGAAAGTCAAATGACCGTCCCTGCTAGCAATTCTACACGATCCACAGCTTTCCATTGTTACGACAGTATATTTTTAATTGGGCCATCTAACAATACCACCACTTGCAAAGTAGGTTAGAAATCAGGTTAATAATGTTCCTCACGCAGCATATGTTCACTTTATCGGGCAACAACAAAGTTATTGACTGTGGATGGTATCGTCAGAATGGAAATAATGAAGTCACTGTAAAAAAGTCATTAATTTCGGCACTTATCTTGAATGGATTCCCACGTAGATTTCGTCGAAGTTGTTATGGCTCATCTTGTTGATTCTAGGGTGATTTCACTTTGACTGCTAGAAGGTCCAGATCTGTATTTTAGCAATATTTGAAGACCTAACAAATGCGTTTTTCAGGAAATTCTTAATGTTCAAACAATCCCATATCAGAACAATGGTATGGTAGAAATAAATTTTGACTTGGTGTTCACGAGTCACATTTTAATTAAACTTTTTGTAAATTCACATATACTTCTTCTTAATTGTCACATCATCAAGAAAACAGTTTTGTATCAATCTTCGTATATTTAATATCCACTTTAACCAAACACAAGACTTGACTGTTCTTTTACAAAGCGAAATAACAACTTAACTTCTGCAAAGTGAAACAAAGACGGTTACAATGGTATCGAGAACTGGGGTTGGAGTGCCGTAATGGTCACGTAAATAAAGTACCATTACAACGACTACCAGTTTGTCTGTAGAGCCACTCCATTCAACCTAGCGATAGTTGCGTCCTTTATACAACCTACCGGCTGTCTCAATAAAATGCTCATAAGCATATGCCCGTTAGTATAAAATAATTCTCTCCTCTTACATCTTGGAACGTTTACTCTCCATATTTTGAGAGTTAGCTGCCTGAGACATACTGGGTCTAAACTCTAATGTGTAGCAATGGAATTCTTTGTGTTTATTTGATACAGCTCTCCCTGCTGCTCTGTCCTGTACAAGTATCTTCGTCTCCGAATACCTACTGCGAGCTACATGCTCCTGAATCCGCTTACTTTATTCATCCATTGTTCTCCCTCTACCGTTACCCACGCCCCCGCCCCCTTCACTCCAGTGCTGTATTGGTGGTCCCTTGATGTCTCGGAATGTGTCCTATCAACTGATCCCTCCTAATCAGATCGTACCATATTTTTCTTCTCGCTCCAATTCCATTCAGTACCTCCCAGCTAGTTACGCGATCTACGCATTCTCGCATCCGTCGGCCGTCGTAATTTAATATACTATTTGTGGATTGTTGCCGACTTACGTGGTGGGCCTTAATCAAAATATTTCATGCAATTTTGATTTACAATTAAATGCTTTCGTGAAGTTCTCCTTTTTAACAATTATTTGTTACGTTAATGAATGTTAGACTCGCTGAATCTTAAAACATGAGCATATAAGTTGAACAATGGAATAAACTTTTCATATTAATTTCCTCGGCTAGCCAGTTCACTTTAAAGCAAAAAAAATCTTTAGTTATTAATTACAATTGCTGCCCACACACGTGCGAGAGTATTTCTTCTTACCTCCGTTAACCATTGCATTATAGTCGGAGTCCTGGCTCTAGCTCTCGGCTGTGGTACTGAAAATAAGAATCTTCAAGCTACGTATTTTCTGCAGCGTCGGGCGGCTGTGGAGAAGAATGCATATTATGTTAATAGCGGGTGAGTTTTTCGCTTCCGCTAAATTTTTTATAAGTTAATATCACCACGTAATGGCGTCGTTGGCTGCATCGGCCGCTGCGATTGTTGAACTGTAAATTACTCGAATGTAGGTTAATTCAAGGAAGGTGGACATGAAATCGCGATCACCTCTTACAAATTAAAAGTGCACAATAATATTAAATCAATATATTATTTGCTTAATTAGTACAAATATGCATACATTTGATAGCACTCGCAAGATGTCCGTCTACACGCAACCAAGACAAGAGAAGAAATAAAAACGACTAAAAAATTAACAAAAGAGCGTATCTTGTCGTCTCTTTAGATCATTTTGTTATATTTCTTTGCCCTCGAAACTTACACAGAGAAATTATTATTTTACGGGTACAAGAGAAAAATGTATATTATTCAGTTTTTAAATGTCTCTTCTTTATAAATACTGTTTTTTAAGTCTTTTCGTATTATTTCACTGGGGACGCTATAGCATCTCATCATCTGCATTCTTTTGTAGCACCACGTATCAAAAGCCTGTATTCTCTTCTCGTCTAAACTGTTCATCGTCGACGCTTCACTTCCATTCTTGGCTACAGTCCAGACAAATACTTTCAGAACAGATTTGCTAATACTTAAGTCTATATTCGATGTTCAGAAACGCTCTTCTTACCATTACCATTCTACATTTTATATAGACTCTACTTTGACCATCATTAGTATCAGTATTCCAGACAACATTGTAAACAGTTTTCTCTATGTCTAGAAATGCCATGTGTGTAGGTTTGCCTTTCCTTAACCTACTCCTAAGAGAAGTCAGTAGAGTCAGTATTGTATCCCGTGATCCTATGTTTTTCCGGAGTCTAAACTGATCTTCCCCGAGGTAGGCTTCTACCAGTTTTTTCATTCTTCTGCAAAGAATTCGTGCCATTTTGCAACCATGACATAGGAAACTGGTAGTTTGGTAATATCCACACCTGTCAGCACCGAATTTCTTTGGAACTGGCATCATTACATTCTTCTTTAAGTCTGAGGGTATCTCGCCTGTCTCCTACATCTTGTATACAAGATGGAGTAGTTCTGTCACGAATGGCTCTCCCACGGCTATTAGTAGTTCTGACTGAACTTCGTTTCTTCCATGGGTCTTCTTTGGACTTAGGTCTTTCAGTGCTCTGTCAAATTCATCTAGCAGTATTATATGAGTGGCTTATTTCAATACTGGTATAAGTCCATTTTTGTTCATTCTGAGATACAGAGTCCTAAAGTTAAATAGCGTTGAAAAATCTGCAGTTGGAATACCAGAGACATTCAAGTATATATACTTGTATATATACCGGAAATATTCAAGTATATATACTCGTACATTTCTGGTATCTCAACTGCAGATTTTCAGCGCTAATTTAATTTTAGGACTCTGTATCTCAGAATAAACAAAAATGGACTTGTACCATTATAGAAATAAGCCTTCATATCTCCTATCTCAGCATCTACGCCCTCTTCCCGTCCTATAATATTGTATATTGCATATTAACATAGAAATTGCAAAAACACAGCAACATAGTATTTAAGTCTTATGCACCCACATTTTCGCCTCATACAATTGCTCTAGAACTGAATAAGATGAATAAACTGCAATAACTAGTGTCACAGTCAGTTATTTCTCGAGGTGCCAGCTTCGTGGAAAACGAGACAAGCTATCCTGTTATGCAAACTAAATTGTTTCAAAGTTCTCTCTCTCTCTGTCTCCCAGTGAATTACCTTACAAATGTGTTGTTGTTAATAACAGTATTTACAAACATATAGATAAAGTGTAAGGTTAATAAATTGAACATACAAAAGTTCGCATGTATTAATTTGTTGTATTAATCGCAGAGTGTCACAATGTTAGATCGATAAGAGCAATAGCTGCTAGTGCTACCTAGAAATGGCCTGTGATTTTAGTATACACGGTACGTGAACCAGAGTTCCCGCAGGTGTACAGGCATTTTTATTAGCGTTTCAGTCCCTCGCACATGAGTCCACTCGTGGATTCATACATGACTTGCTGCATCAGCCACATGTAATGTTGGTATCTATACATTCTTACGGAAGGGATGTAATTCAGTCATAAGGTGCAGGTGGCAGAACGTTATTTTTCTATTACCGGACTCATGTGGTAAAGCGAACCATCATCAGATCGTACAGTTGTTCGTAGTACTTCATAGCATTGTGGTTACTGGGTAGATGTGACAAGACAGAAAACAGTACAGGCAAACACTAAATGTGGCGAGAGACACTCCAAGGGCAAAAAATAGAGAGCGCCGAACCACAAGGCAACTATCCGACTGCGACGGAAATCGGTATATGTGATAAACATCTGCAGACAAACAAATGGTTATAGTTTCAGAAAAACGCGATGATTTATTCAAGAGAAAGAGTTCCACAAACTGAGCAAATAAGCAACACTTAGGTCTACGTTTGAGAGAGTCAGCAACGCGTTGGTTCGCCTCTGGCCTTTATGCGAGCAGTTATTCGCCTTGGTATTGATAGAGTTGTTGGAGCGTCCACTGCGGGATATCGTGCCAGATTCAGTCCAATTGGCGCCTTAGATCGTCAAAGTCCCGGCCTGGTTGAAGGGCCCTGCCCCTAATGCTTCGAACGATCTCAGTTGGAGCGGGATCCGACAGGTTACTCGCCATGGTAGGGCTTTACAAGCACGTACGCAAGAAGTAGGAACTACCCCTGTGCGGGCGGCCATCATCCACAGTCAGGTTGCTACCCCAGTGCTGTCCTGGGCGCTCCAGACAGGTCTACGGCCTGGAATCGCATAGACTGGAGTAGAATTGCCTTCAGTGATGAGTAATACTTCTGAGCCCGGACGACCAGAGAAGACGTGTCTGGTGACAGTGGGCTACCATCCCTACTGCCGTCCGTCAAATGCCTGACATCCAGGAGTGACGGTCTGGGGAGTCATTGTATTTCACAGCAGAACCCCTTTGGTAGTTATCGACGGAACCCTTGTAGCACAGTACTATGTCGGCGACATTCTAAGCACATTTATATTGCGCTTCACGCAACGTATTGTGGACTTAGATTTCAGGAAGGCATTGCCTGCCGGCAAGCTGTAAGAGTTTCTACTACTATTCGTGCTGGTCAAACATTAGCTTGGCCATCGAGGTCGCCGGATGTTTCCCCAATTGGGAACGTTTTGAGCATTATGGGCACGGCACCAGATCCTTATTTTGAAGATCTAAGATGCCAGTTGGACATAATATGGGACAATATTCCTCAGAACGACATCCAACAATTCCATCAATCAATAACTGCTTGTGTGGACCAACGCATTACTGGATTGCTCAATTTGTGAAGTTCTTACTCTTGAATAAATCATCCAATTTTTCTGAGATCATGATCATTTATATACGTGTACATGTACATCACATCTACCGATTTCCGTCCTGTTGGTGTTCAGGTAATCAGGTAATAGGGTAATTTATTCATCGTGCGTCGGCTTCTTATTGTCTTAGAGTGTATTTTCAGTTCCTATATGTTATAAAACCGTACGGGTGCCATGGTGTCATTACAAACTTACTTCACTGTGTATGATTATTCCTGATGCAGAAATCGCACTTTCCATTCACTAGTTACGTTACTTACACATCAGTACGCATACTTTTCAACAAGTAAAAATTCCCGGTTGGTTTACAGAATAAAAACAAACCAAACAGTGTGACTTAAGGTAATGTCCAAAGATTTTTGTGTATCAGCAGAGATTTTCATCGACCTCACTCGTATTTTCGAAAGTTACACATCGATCTTAAATGACAGTGAATTAAGTAATATCTATTAAACCAAAATTAAGATACGTTATTTACAAATTCGGCAAGTCAGTGTTTAGAAGGGCATTTAGGCTATGTGTCTTAGTAATGAAATTAAAGTTAGTAGGCTGAATACGTATTGATTACGGAGTAGACAAGAGTTTAGCGAATGAACATGTTAAGCTATGTGGCTACGTGGATCTATAGGAGAGACTCTTTTTCTGGATAGGGGGAAGGGGGGGGGGGTGACTGTATGAGAAAAAGAGAAATGAGGAGTTTTCGGATAATTGAGAAGGTGTGGGCGCAAGGATGCTACGGCGTGGTTATTTGTTCTTCCTACTGAAAATGTATGCTCATCTTGCGGTAATTTCTTCTCCTGCTGTCCAGTCAATACGGCTGCCCTGTTAGAAAGTAAATAATGTCTACATACTGGTGAAGATGTAGTAGGACTACATGTATATACTCGTTGCATTAAAAGTTTCAGTTTCCGGTTTTTGCAAGCTATTGAGTCAAAGGAAAGTTTTCTAACTAATTTAGAAAATCGACAAATTTCAAGATAAGTCCCTCGCCAAGCATCTGAATTATCGTAAATTTATTGTTTCTGTCATTGCTTCTTTATACGTAGACTGAACAGTATGGGCTAAAGACTATGTCCCTGTGTTACGTCTTTTTTGTAACCCGAGCACTCGCTACGTAGTTTTCCAATCTTTTCGTTCCCTCTTGATTCTTGTACGTATTGTGTATTACCCGTCATACCCCGTAGCTCATATCCAATTTTCTCAGAATATCGAAACATCTAGCACCATTTCACATTGTTGCACGCTTTTCCTAGATCGACAAATCCTATGAGCGTATTTTGATCTATCTTTAGTAAGCTGATTGTGTAATAATTTTCGCACCCACCCTCTCTTGCTGTCTTCAGAGGTGTGTCGATGATATTTTTCTGAAACTGTGATGGAAGGTCGTGAGTCTTATAGATTTTACACATTAACTTCAGTAGTTATTTGACGGCTATTTTCCCGATGATTTCAGCCATTTCAGTGGAATCTTGTGTGTCCGACTGACTTTATTTGATCTTGTTTTACGGAGCTCTTTTGAATTCTGACCCTAATACTGGATCCCCTTACCGACTCCAATTTCTTCTTCTATTATGTCCTCAGACAAGTCCTCGTAGAGATCTTCTATGTACACTCTCCACCTACCCACTCTTTCCTCTGCGTTTTACAGTGGGATTCCCCTTGAACTCTTAATGTTACCACCTTTGCTTTCTATGTCACATAGCGTTGTTCTGACTTTTTTATATGCTGACACAGTCCTTGCGACGAACATTTTACTTTTTTTTCATTGCTTCACATTTTTCACGCAAATATTTCGCATTGGCTGCTCGATACTTGCTAATTATTTCATTTCTGTATGACTTCTTATCTTCACCTTCATTTCTGTATGACTTCTTATCCTCACCTTCAGCTGAAATACTTATTCAGTTACCACAAGTTTCTTCTTAGGTACTTTCCTTGTACCTATGTCTAATAACACAAGCCAATGATGGAAAAACTTTTTTGCTGAAAATACCTTATTTTTATGTGTTTAGGGTGGGAAATCCAAATATGATACTTAAAGAACTGTATCGGCCACCGTTTCTTCACATTTTACAGTTATGTTGTTGTTGTGGCCTTCAGTCCTGAGACTGGTTTGATGTAGCTCTCCATGCTACTCTATCCTGTGCAAGCTTCTTCATCTCCCAATACGTACTGCAGCCTACATCCTTCTGAATCTGTTTAGTGTATGCATCTCTTGGTCTCCCTCTACGATTTTTACCCTCCACGCTGCCCTCCAATACTAAATTGGTGATCCCTTGATGCCTCAGAACATGTCCTACCAACCGATCCCTTATTCTTGTCAAGTTGTGCCACAAACTCCTCTTCTCCCCAATCCAATTCAATACTTCCTCATTAGTTACGTGAACTACCCATCTAATCTTCAGCATTCTTCTGTAGCACCACATTTCGAAAGCTTCTGTTCTCTTCTTGTCTAAACAATTTATCGTCCATGTTTCACTTCTGTAGCACCACATTTCGAAAGCTTCTGTTCTCTTCTTGTCTAAACTATTTATCGTCCATGTTTCACTTCCATACATGGCTATACTCCATACAAATACTTTCAGAAACGACTTCCTGATACTTAATCTATACTCGATGTTAACAAATTTCTCTTCTTCAGAAACGTTTTCCTTGCCATTGCCAGTCTACATTTTATACCCTCTCTACTTCGACCATCATCAGTTATTTTGTTCCCCAAATAGCAAAACTCCTTTGCTACATTAAGTGTCCCATTTCCTAATCTAATTCCCTCAGCATCACCCGACTTAATTCGACTACATTCCATTATCATCGTTTTGATTTTGTTGATGTTCATCTTATATCCTCCCTTCAAGACACTGTCCATTCCGTTCAACTGCTCTTCCAAGTCCTTTGCTGTCTCTGACAGAATTACAATGTCATCGGCGAACCTTAAAGCTTTTATTTCTTCTCCATGGATTTTAATACCTACTCTGAATTTTTCTTTTGTTTCCTTTACTGCTTGCTCAATATACAGATTGAATAACATCGGGGAGAGGCTACAACCCTGTCTCACTCCCTTCTCAACCACTGCTTCCCTTTCATACCCCTCGACTCTTATAACTGCCATCTGGTTTCTGTACAAATTGTAAATAGCCTTTCGATCCCTGTATTTTACCTCTGCCACCTTCAGAATTTGAATGAGTGTATTCCAGTCAACATTTTCAAAAGATTTCTCCAAGTCTACAAATGCTAGAAACGTAGGTTTGCCTTTTCTTAATCTAGCTTCTAAGATAAGTCGTAGGGTCAGTATTGCCTCACGTGTTCCCAAATTTTTGCGGAATCCAAACTGATCTTCCCCGAGTTCGGCTTCTACCAGTTTTTCCATTCGTTTGTACAGAATTCGCGTTAGTGTTTTGCAGCCGTGACTTATTAAACTGATAGTTCGGTAATTTTCACATCTGTCAACGCCTGCTTTCTTTGGGATTGCAATTATTATTTCACCTGTCTCATACATTTTGCACACCAGATGGTAGAGTTTAGTCAGGACTGGCTCTCCTAAGGCTGTCAGTAGTTCTAATGGAACGTTGTCTACTCCCGGGGTCTTGTTTCGACTTAGGTCGTTCAGTGCTCTATCAAGTTCTTCACGCAGTATCATATCTCCCATTTCATCTTCATCTACATCCTGTGTCATTTCCATAATATTGTCCTCAAGAACATCGCCCTTGTATAGTCCCTCTGTATACACCGTCCACCTTTCTGCTCTCCCTTCTTTGCTTAGAACTGGGTTTCCATCTGAGCCATTGATATTCATACAAGTGGTTCTCTTTTCTCCAAAGATCTCTAATTTTCCTGTAGCCAGTATCTATCTTACCACTCGTGACATAAGCCTCTACATCCTTACATTTGTCCTCTAGCCATGCCTGTTTAGCCATTTTGCACTTCCTTTCGATCTCATTTTTGAGACGTTTGTATTCCTTTTTGTCTGCTTCATTGACTGCATTTTTATATTTGCTCCTTTCATCACTTAAATTCAGTATTTCTTCTGTCACCCAAGGATTTCTACTAGCCCTCGTCTTCTTACCTACTTGATCCTCTGCTGCCTTCACCACTTCATCCCTCAAAGCTACCCATTCTTCTTCTACTGTATTTCTTCCCCCATTCTTGTCAATTGTTCCTTTATGCTCTTCCTGAAACTCTCTACAACTTCAGATTCTTTGAGTTTATCCAGGTTCCATCTCCTCAAATTCCCACCTTTTTGCAGTTTCTTCAGTTTTAATCTACAGTTCATAACCAATAGATTGTGGTCAGAGTCCACATCTGCCCCTGGAAATGTCTTACAATTTAAAACCTGGTTCCTAAATCTCTGTCTTACCACTATATAATCTATCTGAAACCTGGCAGTATCTCCAGGCTTCTTCCATGTATACAACCTCATTTTATGATTCTTGAACCAAGTGTTAGCTATGATTGAGTTGTGCTCTGTGCAAAATTCTACCAGGCGGCTTCCTCTTTCATTTCTTACCACCAATCCATATTCACCTACTACATTTCCTTCTCTTCCTTTTCCTACTATCAAATTCCAGTCACCCATGACTATTAAATTTTCGTCTCCCTTCACTATCTGAATAATTTCTTTTATCCCATCATACATTTCTTCAATATCTTCGTCATCTGCAGAGCTAGTTGGCATATAGACTTGTACTACTGTTGTAGGCGTGGGTTTCGTGTCTATCTTGGCCACAATAATGCGTTCACTATGTTGTTTGTAGTAGCTTACCCGTACTCTTATTTTTTTATTCATTATTAAACCTACTCCTGCATTATCCATATTTGATTTTGTATTTATAACCCTGTAGTCACCTGACCAAAAGTCTTGTTCCTCCTGCCACCGAACTTCGCTAATTCCCACTATATCTAATTTTAACCTATCCGTTTCCCTTTTTAAATTTTCTAATCTACCTGCCCGATTAAGGGATCTAACATTCCATGCTCCGATCCGTAGAACGCCAGTTTTCTTCCTCCTGATAACGACGTCCTCCTGAATAGTCCCCGCCTGGAGATCCGAATGGGGGACTATTTTACCTCCGGAATATTTTACCCAAGAGGAAGCCATCATCATGTATCCATACAGTAAAGCTGCATGCCCTCAGGAAAAATTACGGCCGTAGTTTCCCCTTGCTTTCAGCCGTTCGCAGTACCAGCACAGCAAGGCCGTTTTGGTTAATGTTACAAGGCCAGATCAGTCAATCATCCAGACTGTTGCCTCTGCAACTACTGAAAAGGCTGCTCCCCCTCTTTAGGAACCATACGTTTGGCTGGCCTCTCAACAGATACCCCTCCGTTGCGGTTGCACCTACGGTATGGCTATCTGTATCGCTGAGGCACGCAAGCCTCCCGACCAACGGCAAGGTCTATGGGGTGGAGGGGGGGGGGGGGGGTTAAATTTATTAAATAAGTGATTTTTAGGGAATTTAACAGCTTTTATTCAGTTAAAATAATTTAAAAAGGAGGTGGAATGAATGTAAATGACGTTGGTAGCACTGCTGAAAACATTTCCTGGCAAAAAAAAAAAAAAAAAAAAAAAAAAAAGAACATGTCGATTCTATTTTTGTGTTAACAGATGGTGTTTTGTTGGCTGTCAACCTAATCTCACTTTCCCGTTTCCTGTACATGTGCTCAGTACAACGTCTAATCGTGATTGTAAAACTTCTGCTGACAGTTTTTGTTACATGTATGGTGAATTTATGATTAAAAACACCAAAGAAAAGTTACAGACGTTGTGAAGAAGGTTTATCTCCCATACTTTGGATCTAAACTTGGTGGTAAATGGGCATGTGTGTGTTGAAGATCTGAGAAAATGGTCCAAAAGGCAGAAAAAAGCGTTTAGATTTGCTGTTCCTTTGATATGGAGGGAGCCAAGAAATAATTCTGATGATTGCTACTTTTGCAGTGTTAATAGTACTGGTCATAATTCGAAAAATAAGAACGTAATAGGCTACCCTAACCTTCCGTCCGCCATACGACCAGTAGGGCATGGTGTAGATTTGCCGGTTCCTGAGCGACGAGCTAATTTAAATTCTATTCCAACAGAAGTATTTTCTGATGAACAATCTGATTTAGATGTACCGGATGATGATGAATTCAGTTGTAATACAGAAAGTCTACAGCCCAAATTGTATACTCACACCGAGCTTAACGATTTGGTTAGGGATCTGGACTTAACGAAAGAAAAAGCTGAATTGTTTGGCTTTAGATTAAAAGAAAAGAACTCATCGGCCGTTGGGACCAGCAATTTTCCAAGTTATTTTCAAGAAGGTTATTTAGTGTACTGCTCAGACATTCCCGGTCTGATGAATGAGTTTGGTACTGAATACAAGAAGGAAGACTGGAGGCTGTTTATTGATTCATCCAAAACTAGTTTAATGGCTGTTTTATTACACAATTGTAACATGTATGCATCTATACCTTTTGCACATTCTGTACAAGTGAAAGAAAGCTATGAAAACCTAGTAATAGTGCTATACAAAATAGGCTATTGGGCTCATGGTTGGATGATATGTGGCGATCTAAAAGTAAAATGCATGCTCCTTGGTCAGCAAGGTGGCTTTACCAAATTGCCATGTTTCTTGTGTGAATGGGACAGTAGGGCTAGGGATCAACACTGGTGCAGAAAGAACTGGCCTGTGAGGGAGTCTTTAAAACCTGGTCTGAAGAACATTCTACGCAAAAACATTGTAGATCCAAACAACGTACTCCTACCACATCTACATATAAAGTTAGGCCTAATGAAACACTTTGTAAGGGCTTTGCCTAAAGATGGACCACGTTTTATGTATCTCTGGTAAAAGGTACCACACCTTGCAGAAGCTAAACTAAAAGTAGGCGTCTTTGTCAGACCTGACATCGGAAAATTGATGTTTGGTTTGATGTTAAATGAGAAAGAAGCATGGGTGTCGTTCAAGCAAGTTGTTACCAAGTTCTTAGGACATGAAAAAGACCCAGAATATTTTTCTATTATAGCTACAATGGTAAAGAAATTTAAAACTTTCGGATGTTTAATGAGCCTGAAAGTTTATTTTTTGAACAGTCACCTCGATTACTTCCCGGAGAATGTGGGAGATGATAATAAGGAGCAGGGAGAGCGTTTTCACAAGGGCATTGAGGTGATGGAAAAACGCTACCAAGGCCGCTGGAACACCAAAGTGACGGGGGACAACTGTTGGTCACTTCACCGAGAATTTCAGCAAGCTACACAAGAAGCTTCAAAGAAGATAGAGAAAGAAACTACAAACCAATTCCAGCTGACAAGTGAAATCCCTATTAACACATATCATTGTTTTAAGTAACTTACTGTAAATCCAGACCACGCTTATGTTGTAACAAAGCGTTTCATTAATTTCCCTGTTTACCGTATAGCATAGAATTTTTATAATATATAATAAAAAGCATATTGCTCGGAAACTATGGGTGATACAAGAAAACTAGGGCTAGATTTGGATTCAGCTCATAAAAATCTATAAAGATCAGCTACCAAAGTAAAAAAGTTTTTCAAAAAAAATTTTCCTATGTCTGTGTAAATATCCGTATTATCGAGATATTACAGCTTCACTTCCAATGAATGGTATGTCTATAGTGAGAAATATTTTTTCAGTTGTCATCGTGTAAGGAATGTAACCAAGCATTAAGAAGAACAATGGGAGCAAAAACCGGATCTGAACGGAGTACCGCCTACTCCAGTACAAATGAAGACTGCATAATATACAGGGTGTAAATTTTAAGTTCACAAACCAGAACAACTCGAATAATAAGCTTCACACGTAAATGTGTAGAATCCAACATTGATCATTTTCGAGGGGGACATCTGCTGGTGCTAAAATTTGCCCGCCACCCCAGCGCCCTGGAGGTGGGGCGGCAGGCAACTTTAAAATTTCAAATGTGAACCGCCATTTTTTATTGCAGAATCAGATTCTACATAAAAAACATTTGTTTTGATTCTTGGTAGTTGGCGCTGTAATTCAAGAAAATCCATGTTGTCACTTTTACGTGGAAAATGGTTACGGATAAATAAAAAATACTTATTTACTTCGCAAATTTTGATTCTCTAAAACTAAAACTCTCCCTATCTCCCCATAGGGTGCGATTTGAGAGAGAGGAGTTTGAGTTTTACAAATTATGACCCATTTGAATAATGTTGTTTGGGACTTTGGCAACTACAGAATCGGGACATTATAACAGTGAAATGATAGGAAGTTATAGCAGCAGATTGGTGTATCTTGTACATCAAATACTAAAAGATATGAAATTACATCCTATCGCGTGAGTGTGATGCAAGGGTTGAGATGTGGGAATCAGGGGAGAAAAGAGTTCATCATTGTATCTGGCTGTTAACATCAACTGCTAAGGTTACTTGGTCCCTTGCTTTACTTTGTGTCAGGTGAGGCCTGGTTTCATTTGTCACATTATGTAAGCTTCCAGAATTGCAGACGACGGCCGCAGGACAACGCAGATGTTCTGCGTGAAGAACCTCTCCACTCAAAGAAGATAGGGTTTGGCGTACGTTGTCCGCCGTGCACATTATTGGCACCTTATTTTTCAATTTAACGTTAAACAGTGCCAGATACTTAGAGATCCCTCACTCTTTCTAAGAGTAATTAACAGTTGCGGAGAAGCTGTATCCAATATTCCAACAAGGTGGAGCAACCGCTCACATTTCCAACCAAAGCGTGGCAATCACCACCAACGTGTTCCCCGAAGACAGACGTCCAGTAGAAGTCTCTGGTCCCTATGGTCCCCGAACTTAACATTGTGTGAGTCTTATTTACGGGGCACACTAAAAAGCAAAGTGTGTGCTGGCAATCCTCTCACAACAGTCAGTCTTAAACGGGACGCTACTGGAGAAATCAACAAAATCACACCCGCAGAATTGCAACAAGTTGGTGGTAACGGCGTTACAAGAAGTTAACGGGGTCTGGATCCCCGTGGTCACAGCTTCCAGCATCTCTTATGAAAAGCTACCTATCTGTTTTCTAACGTCATCTGTCATGTCGAGTAAACGCCACTGGTGATCTTTCAGGAGCAAGAATTGAGTTCGTGAGGATCTATACACTACCAAACCTAAAGTGCATTTTTCTTAATTATAATATTTTCGCAGTGTTTATCTACTGTTAGACACCAATAAGACTCCAAGTAGATGCGTTATTTGTGTCCATTACAGCTTCTGGGCTAGGCTAGACATGCATAAGTAGAACTGAAACCTGGTAATTAAGGAAGGCAGGATTCGGTTAGACTCCAAGTAGATGCGTTATTTGTGTCCATTACAGCTTCTGGGCTAGGCTAGACATGCATAAGTAGAACTGAAACCTGGTAGTCAAGGAAGGCAAAATTCGGTTACGACTGTGGACGGGGCCGTAACCAGTTACTGTTGGTTCCCTTTTGCAATTACGCACACTTATTTTCAAACGGTAATTCCAGACTCAGTAATAAACAAAGATATCACATATTATTAATGAAGGAATAAACACCTGTGTAATTAATAGTGCTTTCAGTGCGTTACAATTTACCAAGTGAGCATAAAATACAGACACAGCAAGTACTGGTTTAAAAACAAGCCAATGTGACCCCAATTAGAATTTTAAGACATGTAACCACAGTCACAGCTAAAGGCCTTTAATGCCAAGAACGGCAATCATTAAAATAATTAACAAACATATCGTAAAAGAGCAATGCAATGGTAAGGTTAATTTAAAAAGGCAGGCAACTGATTACCAAACGGGTGAGACAAAATGATGGTAAACTTGGTAGCACAACCATTTAAACCTGCTGCAACGCCAAGAATGGGATTATATAATAAATTTAGAAATACAATGAAACAGCAAATACAATAATAAAATACAAGGGCCAGTCACAGACAGTGCACCAGGAATCGACCTCTGAGTAGGTCCGGCAAAAAAACACTTTCGCGAGCGATGAGATAGACAGCCAAGAGTTGCATTCACTTCACAAGATGGTAACTCAGACTAGTGGCAGTCTAACTACATATCGATAACCTCTTGCTGAGGCTCCCTGACGTCCAATAAACAAATGCAACGATGTAAAAATACGCCTTAGCGGGAACCGGCGGTCAGCCCGCGGAATACTGTGCTTAGAGCGCCCGGATCGAGATAGGAATCTCTACCACCAGAGTAGAAGAATCGCCAACCAACCTACAACCAGAAAATGTCAAAACTACACGCCTCACAGGACAGCAGCGGCAAGACGAGGAAATGTTCACTGCGGTTACATACACTAATCACCAGGGCAGGTAACTGGGACATTAGCGGCCACGAGGCAGGAAAAATACCGCTCGTCGGACTTAACAAATATAACAAACTGAACGCAATAAATAGTAATTAGAAGTCCAGGAAAGCTAATCAGATCTACTTTCCCCAAGCAGTCCACTCACTGCTCTTCGCCTCGGCAACATTACGAACAGCAACACGAACCCAAGTCACTGGAGAACCTCAAGATCGCACAATGGTGGAGGTTTCTCTACTTGAATCCAAATGCACTCAAAGCTTGCAGGATCCGGTCTACGACGATGTCGTGCACCCTCGTGACCACAGGCCTTTGATCCGGCAGTCCATGGGCGCCACCAGCGGTGGCGGCGCATTCTCGTACTGCGCCAATCTGGCTCCTCCTGAGTCGCAAACCGAACTGCACACTTGCTCGACCAGGAACAACCACGACGTCCCCCCAAAGATAGGGCCACAGGTACCACATATCGATAACCACCGCTGCTGCCACTAGCGGACAGGCAACGCTTGTGAAACCAGGTGGCGCCAGTCAACACGAGAAGAAGACAAACAACCGCAACCATGCCAACTAAATGATACCGTCTGGCGTCCAACAGAGGACAGAAACCTGCAAACAGCACCAACTCGAGCCGCAGGACGGCGCAAGAACATAATTTTACATCTCTTTCTTTAATGAATATTTATGACAGCTTTCAGTTTCTTGAGATTTAATTCCATTTTTCTTTTCGTTTCATATCTGAGTTTCGCACCCACTGCCTGTAAATCGAACGTTTTTTCTGATCTGCTTTCATACATTCTCGTCTTTCTTCCTTCTTTATACAGGTTCTAATTCCATACTAAATTATATTTAAAAAATAGAGAAGCCTTTCATCTTTCTTTGTTAAATCTGCTCATAAACTGGCTAGAAATAGCGTTAGCTTAGCTGTAGTGTGTTGTTGTTTACTATTTAATTCTTAAAGCACCAAGTTTCGATCTACATCATGAAACAAAATTTTATAGATTAATACGGCCTTTAATGTCAACATCTACTATAATTTACATTACCTTGCAACTAGTGTTACATGTATGTATCTGTTACTATAGTATGAGCACTGATTGCGAATAAATAGACGAAAAGTAAAAGTAACGGGAAGTAGCAGAATACAGAACAGCGGAAAATTAACGTCAGCACGGAGGATCGCGACGTAGAGGAACTTAATGAATTCTGCTATTTAGGCAGCAGAATAACCAATGACAGACAGAGCAAGGAGAACATAGAAAGCTGACTAACATTAGCAAAATGGGTGTTCCCGGCTAAGAGAAGTATCAAACAAAGGTTTTAATTTAAGGAAGAAATTTCTGCGGATGTGTGTTTGCAGCACATGATTGCATGTAATGAAACATGGACTGCGGGAAAAGCGAAACAAAAGAGAGTCGAAACCTTCGATATGTGGTACTACTGACGAATGTTAAATTTAGCTGAACTGATTAGGTAAGGAATGAGATGGTTCTCCACAGAATCGTTGTGGAAAGAATTATATGGAAAACACTGAGGAGGAGAAGCGACAGAAAGATAGCGCACGTATCAAGACATCAGAGACTAACTTTCATCGTACTAGAGGGTGCTCTAGATTCCTAAAAAGAACTAAAAAATAAAAAAATAAACATTCATATTGTTCCATAAGATGTGTGAAGAGTCAGAAAGTTCACTACCAAAGAATAGAAGTAGTATGTAGGTACTGTAATTCCGTAGGCGGTATTGAGAATTATTTATGATGAAAATGAAGTGTTAGGGCCTACACAGGCTATAATTTAACGTAATAACATAAGCAGAACTTTTACTTGCAAAGCAACTTTCGAGTTGTCACTTACTTTAAGTTCTAC
Source organism: Schistocerca americana (assembly GCF_021461395.2). Lineage (NCBI taxonomy): Eukaryota > Metazoa > Arthropoda > Insecta > Orthoptera > Acrididae > Schistocerca > Schistocerca americana. Next base: position 561,792,230 of record NC_060124.1, read on the forward strand.
TGTTTATGTATTACTAGTTGACTAACCTTTTGTTGCCCAGGTATTAAGTTTGCCAGTTACCTATTAGGAACGGAAACAAAACAAAAAACTTGACTGTTTCTGTAGAGTAATATAAAAAAATTTATTTTCATTTATTGGTGGAAACATGTTTGGATTTATCAAACAGTCATACAAAGAGACATGAATAATGCACAAATATGTAAGTCCAGTATCCAAATTTAAAAAAAAAAAAAAAAAAAAAAAACGTAGCATGCAACATAGAAATTCTCTGTAACGTTTGTTTACCTCAGAACTTGATTATAATCAATATCTCTAGTTACATGTCGAGGAGCTTCGATTTTGCAACTCTTCTTCACAGAACTACAGACGGCCGTTCTTTTCGCCTACATCAGTTAGCGCACCGCAGTAGAAAGGAGTGAAATGTGCTTCCAGGTGTTAGGAAGTCCTATAAGCTGACTCTGCTTCAAGGGCGTCTTATAGTAAGCAATAACATGTATTGTGTTCAGAAGATGGTAGTTTAAATGCCGAAACCGGTCATCGATAAATCATTAATTTATGCGGTATAGACTATAAAAGGATTTTTCAAGTCTAATATGGACTCCAGTCAAATTGGGTGTATTTTCTTGAAATAAACCTAAAACGGAATCAAATGCCCAAACTAATGAAACAGCTTTATTCATGTTCTGTAGTGATACACACTGGCAACCTCCGTAACTCTCTTGTCGGATAAGCAGGGGAGTAATTGTTGAGCTGAGCAGCCCACAATGAAGATGACTAATTTTACTAAGACGGACACATTATCGTACGTCACAGGAGGGCTCCCTCGTTCATAAAAGAATTTACCTATTAGAAATCAACCCTCTTGTTCTTCATGCGTAGAGCTTCATGGTATTAGGCCAATGAGTAGGCTGGAAAATGTCGTTCCGAAACGGAAACCTAGCAGACCCACGTATCTTGATTGCAAATTGTTGAATACAGCCGAGAAATGATACGGTTGGGTATCTCAAGAGGTTTTGGGCACATAATTAAAAACTAACTAACGAACGGATACCAATTGTGTCTGGTCGTTCGTGGCTGGCAAATACGGGGCCAACCTCGTCCGATTTTTCCTGCTACTAAAAGCTCGTAGTATCCGAACGACCTGAATTGTGTTTCGCCTGTTTTCTACGCAACCCATATAACAACTGTCTTGTAAATCCTCTGCTCTCTTTCTTGTACAGTCGTTAGACTATGCGCAATTGTTACTGCAAAAGGTCACGGCTGTCAGTCTACATACAGATTAATGCTATGATAATACAAATATAAAAAAAACATGGTATTGGAGATTACTCTGTCATCATGCTTGTAAATGCAAATTTATTACAGTAAATGAAATATAAAGAAGCAACTTTCACATTGAAATTATATGAGGAAAAGTTTACTGGACTAGCATCCGGGATTACAGTCCAGCAATTGGGGAGTGGGGAATACATTGTTGATTACTTTCATATGTTTTTCTGTTATATTACAACGAGAAACGCTATAAAAAACGATATGTTCTATTAAAAATGAATTACAGCTTACAAGGTTCCCTAATAACAAAAGTTTAATTTAATAAAACATAGTAACTGTAACACGAGCTTGCACAAAACATGCATTATCCAGATATTACGCACTTTTGACCCCGCATTGTCTTAGACTACATGAAGTCCTGTGTCCTACCCAAGAAACATTGCGTGATTATCACAAATATATATGCACCTTGCGGTGAGAGTAAATGCCAAAAGAAACCCAGATAACAAATGCTACATGTAATCAACTGAATTGTGTATTCAAAAAGTTGAAATGTGTATCAGTATACGAGGGAAAATAATTAAAAAGGGTACAAGGTCGTAATGTCTTACATTTTTCACCCGTAGATCAAGGGGGTACTAAATTAAATTTGCAATGAGACTTAAGATGGTGAATTTAAGATACCCTTAACGGTTCTCGATCTGGAAGCCTATAACTCGGTAAGAGACGATGTAACAAGCAGATAAAATGTTTAGGCTTCCAGCACGGTCACAACCTAGAGCTAATGCAGCGTGCCCTGCACAAAAGAGCCACGTTAGCATTTAGGGAGCGAACCACTACTTCTATGTGTGCACTTTCTGTGGGATTCTTCATTAATACAAAGAACTGTTAATGTTAAATATGAGATTTGTTATATATTCTGTGTGGAATAAGCTTTCCGGAATCAAGTAATGAATCTGAGACATCAAAGTTCAAATGTTAAGTGAGAATCAGACTCAGACGGGTATCCAGCTCGGTGCCACGCGACCAAATAACCAAAGGAAGGACTGGGTCTGGTTTTGTTCATTTGCACAGAGTTAACGGTTAGGTAACAAAGACTTCATTTAACATTAAGTTAGCCTTAACAGTACGAGCTAGTGACCTTTAACAATTTGTGAGATTTTAAAAACTCTAATAACCTAGCCAGGTAAAATTTTCACACAGAGCATGAAGAGCTAGTATGAAAAACAAACTAAGACGGAAATACAACAAATTCCCAAAGCAAAACGCCACAAAAACTGATTGTGATGAACAGCAAACACAACCAATAACTCCTGAAGGGCTGATTTAAAGAAATTGACGCTACCACAAACAAGAACGGCTGAAGGGCTGATTTAAAAAAGAATTACAACTAACAACCAATAGCACATGAAGGGCTGATTCCAACAACGAATAGCAAACTTCTCGCGTCTGTTGGCCGTCGTAATTTAATTTATTATTTATTGGTAATGTTTATTGTTGCCGACTTACGTGGTGGGCCTTAATCAAAATATTTCATTAAATTTTGATATACAATTAAATGCTTTTGTGAAGTCCTCCTTTGTAACAATATTAATGTTAAATTATTTGTTACGTTAATGAATGTTAGACTCGCTGAATCTTAAAACATGAGCATATAAGTTGAACAATGAAATGATCTTTTCATATTAATTTCCTCGGCTAGTAAGTTCACTTTAAAGCAAAAAATCTTTAGTAATTAATTACAATTGCGGCCCACACATGCGCGAGAGTGTTTTTTTTGTACCTCCGTCAACCACTGCATTGTAGTCGGAGTCCTGGCTTTAGCTCTCGGCTGTGGTACTGAAAATAAGAATCTTAAAGCTACGTATTTTCTGCAACGTCGGGCGGCTGTGGAGGAAAATGTATATTATGTTAATAGCGGGCGAGTTTTTCGCTTCCGCTAATTTTTTATAAGTTAATATCGCCACGTAATGGCGTCGTTGGCTGCATCGGCCGCCTTCGATTGTTGAACTGTAAATTACTTGAATGCAGGTTAATTCAAAGGAAGGCGGACATGAAATAGGGATCACCCCTTACAAATTAAAAGTGCACAATAATATTAAATCAATATATTATCTGCTTAATTAGTACAAATATGCTTTCATTTGCCAGCACTCGCAAGATGTCCGTCTACTCGCAACCAAGACAAGAGAAGAAGTGAAGACGACTAAAAAATTAACAAAACAGCGTATCCTGTCGTCTCTTTACATCGTTTTGTTATATTTCTTTGCCCTCGAAACTTACACAGAGAAATTATTATTTTGCGGATACATGAGAAAAATGTATATTATTCAATTTTTAAATGTCTCTTCTTTATAAATACTGTTTTTTAAGTCTTTTCAAATTATTTTACTGGGGACGCTAAATTGCGCGCCGAAATATTTATGTCATAAAAAATGTTCGTGTTTTTTGACATAAATATTTCCTATTTCATGTCCACAGTGTCCACACGCAGATTTTTCTTTCACAGTCTACATATGTCACATCCTATGTTTTAGTCATTGTACTTAATAATGTTTGTTGCACACAAAGTAATACAGATGAAGTTATTTACATAACAATATAATATACAATTGGTTACGAATCTAGTCATGTACAAAAGAAAAGGACATAGGGTTCAATTAGTTTGACAGTTACGTTATGATCTTTTACATTGTTACAATCATTTTGGCTGCTTCTTTTTGGGGTTGCAGCTTCTGCATTGTTCAAAGGTATACAATCACGAGTTAGTCTGTAATTTCTGAAGTCCCAGGGGTGTCAACTGTTCGCTCCCCATTTGGCGCGGCCGTAGGGAAACCTTGGGAAAAACCTCGGCGGAGCGACAGACTAACTGCTTTGGTTACTTTCACTTAATTCTTTCTGGGATGTCATTGGAGTACAGGATGTGCATACGTTACGAATAATTTTTCGCTGCACTATGCAAAGAAATGAGATCATTATAACAATTATTATATCGTCGTTATTGATTGCGGTGTCGTTAATGATCTACGCCGCGAAGTTTAGCTCGCGGCGGCGCAAGTTGGTGTGTCCGGTGCTCTATTTCGCGGCGGCTGCGGAGGGGTCAACGCCCGCTCGACGCCAGCGTGTCTCTCGCCGTCGCGGAACGTCAGAATCAGCTGATCGGCTGCACGGTTGGCGATGCGCTTCTGTCTCGGCCGGGCGTGGCGGAGTGTGATGATATCCGCCCCCCGCGCTTGATGGCAGGAGTCAGTTCTGCTACGCATCTCCGACGTAGTACATGAAACATACACGCAACCAACGTAATATTCCCCTCCCGTTGCAGATGGTTACGCTGGTGGGAAAGAAGCACTTATTAGTGCGGCAGTTGTTGTTAAGTTTTCGCCAGTTTCCGAGTGTCAAGCCAGCATTGTCCTGCAGAATACATGACATCGATCTTCTCCCGTGAATGCAGATTTGATGCGGCACTGTTTCCATTACACATCAGTTTATGTCTTCACCGCTGTTGAACGTTCAATACTAGCACTTCACTGTCCGTATCACAGTTTCACCTTCACAGTTTTTCACACTGCTTAAAGTAACTGTTTCGATTAGTTCACAAACACTAATGTATTTCATTCAGCCTGAACTGGATTTTGGCTCGTGCTGGATTTTACCAGTCTCTCAAACTAATTACTGTGGTGTCACCGCCAGACACCACATTTGCTAGGTGGTAGCCTTTAAATCGGCCGCGGTCCGTTAGTATACGTCGGACCCGCGTGTCGCCACTATCAGTGATTGCAGACCGAGCGCCGCCACACGGCAGGTTTAGAGAGACTTCCTAGCACTCGCCCCAGTTGTACAACCGACTTTGCTAGCGATGGTTCACTGATAAAATACGCTCTCATTTGCCGAGACGATAGTTAGCATAGCCTTCAGCTACGTCATTTGCTACGACCTAGCAAGGCGCCAATATCAATAGCTATTGATCTTGTGATTAATGTACAGTCAAGAGCGACGTTCACCATTAATGGATTAAAGTTAAGTATTCTACCAGCTACGTCCGTTTTTTCTAAAGTCCAATTTCCTTGCCCTGTTCCAGACCTCACGCCGGCCTTTCGGCTTCCTCTAGGAACGGTGTTGGCTCTCCTGCCAACCCACAACAATTACCTCGTTCAATTTTCCACTTACAGAGTCGTACTTGCCTTCAGACTTTTGACTATACAATTGTATATTCGTCTCATCTGAGGCAAGTCCCCGTGTCATGTCTGCCTACTCGTTGCGTACTTGCCCTCCAGAGCCAGGATCGACCTTAGAAAACTTTACCTCTCGCATTATTTTACACATTCGGTAATCTAGGCTTAGCGTGCAAGTTTCTAGATTAGTGTTAGATTTGAGAGTTTTGTTTACACGATAAATTCGTGCAAATCTCTGCCTTAGCGGATGGTATTATATTTTAACAGTGCTTAGCGTTAGTCGCGTTTACTGATTTGCTTTGTACCTTGTCCACAACACATGAGGTACCTTGGCTCATGTACACCCTGCACTCATATTGTATAGTAAATTATGATTGATCATATTTCAGGATCGGTGTAGACATAAATAAATAGAATAATATATACACTATAATATTGAATTTCATAAGTTTCACTACTACTACAGTTCAAAAACATTCATGTGATACTAAAGAAAAATTCTTTCATCCTTGCATGCTGTTGAATTTTTTTAAATACTGGTTTTAAAGCATTTTTAAAAAATGAAATTTGTAAAATATTTTTAAAATTACTGTTATTCCTTAACATCTACAAAACTGAATCGTACTGATCCTGTGTGCCTCATTGTCATTACCTGTTACACTAAAATTTTACACACAGAAAAAAATACACTCTAAACTTAACCTACTGCCCATATATGTAAAAGTTGCTCTACTGCGCTAACTTCTTTAAGTCTTTGTAAGTGTTTTTTCTTGTTTCCTTCGCAACTGCCTCCTTATTTGACCACGGGATGGTGTAGTTTGCGTGACAGAAAGTATCGCGAGGTACCACTTCGACGTTATTTGGTGTAGCACTCGATAACACCGGGTTTTTCAGAAAACACATTCTCATAATCTGTAAGTAGCTGAGTCAATTAGTTTTGTTTTGCTTCAGTCAAATGTTCTGACTCCCTGACTTTCATGGCTATCAGTTTCCATTTTTCCTCTCTGTCTTCAGTGATAAACTCTTTATAATATGCTTGTCTTGTACTTAAGTCAGAATATAAATTAATTACCTGTATTCCTTCAAATCTAGACTGAAAGCTTTAGCAATATTTACCGTGCACTTCCCGTGTCCTCAACAATGGCAAAATTACACGTCTACCTTCATTCATAAGGCTTACTTGCCCGCACGAGAGGCCGATTTTTACGTCCCTCTGGCGTAAAAATTCCATCCCCAGGATGCAAGCAACACCTAATCCCTTAACTACTAGGAACGAGCTTTTCATTGCTTCATTTCCTACCGTAAGCTCGACTTGTTGCTTTATGATATGAGATTGTGCACCTATTGCACCTGTTACACGACAATTCTTCACTGGCAGTACTGGTATTCTATTATTTTGACTCAAGTACTTGTAAAAATTTGCACTCATGACATTGGTTGACGCACCGGTATCGACTATTTTCTGTATTGGTGCTCCGTACATATCTGCTTGCAATATAGCCTGCACAACACTTTTGTCGGTTCGGTTACACTTCTGCGGTATGTCTACAAGTTCCTTTTCTATTTTTGTTCCTTCATTGTATCTCAGCATACAAAGTTTATGGCTGTCATCCGTGAATGTGCCCTCACTACACCATCCTGCAGCCAACAACGGAGAGCGTATTGTGGCTGTCTTTAGTTTAACGGATGAGCATTAGTGAGTTGACAGTTGTCTGTCACTACCACTAACCTCACATTGTGGTTCTGGTTGTTGTTGTTGTTGCTACTGTTGGGTGGGCCGCCCTGCCTCCCCGATAGTGTATTTTGATACTGTGTGTGGCTCTGGTTTTGCGGTGGTCGGTTGTAACTTCCTGACATGTTCTGTGATGGACCTGGGTTGGCGTTCCATTGTGGCGCTGTGTTTTGTTGCCACTGTGGTGTCGGTTCATTACAACCACGCCACTGGTTTCGGTTGTTCCGCCATTGCGGATTGCCGTTACCAGTATATCCACTAGTCACGTGTCCATCATGACGTCTCTTCCAATTTAAACGATTATAACCGTTTCCGTTAGGGTGACCATACGTCCCGATTAATCGGGATTGTCCCGTTTTTTGAGGCTAAAAAAATTGTCCCGATTTTTTTTTAAAAAACAAGCAATTTATTCCGATTTTCAAGGATAATTTTCAGATATTTACAAAGTGGTTAAAATATTTTCTGAATGTCGATTTTATAAACTATCAATTCAAACTGACATTCCATACGTTGGTACCCCCTGATAATGTACAGCATAAGCACTATAATTGTTGCGTACTCTTATTTTCTTTGCTTTTGCTTGCCATTGTTGTCAGCACTCAGTATCAGTTTCGTCAAGTGCTAGCACGTCGTGGCGATGCCGAAACGAAAACCAAAGTTTTCGGAAGAGATTCAGAGGAAATTTCCTTGCTTCACTGCTACAGACAACGACTGTTCAGCAAAATGTAACGTATGTAACTGTGCTGTATCCGTGTCTCATGGTGGTGCTGCAGATCTCAAGCATCATATGGAATCAGAGAAACACAGGAAGAATCGTCGATCGGCAGGTTCCTCGCAAAAAATGACGAGATGTTTTGTAACTTCAAATACACAGTAACAGAAAAACGTAGCTGCAGCAGAAGGAACCCTGTCATTCCATGTTGTTAAACACCACCAAAGTTATCGTTCTAATGACTGCAGTGTTCAACTAAACAAAAAAATTTTTCCTGGTTCTAAGATTGCAGAAAATGTTGCGTGTGGAAGAACAAAGTGGGAAGCAATTATCAACAATGTTATAGCTCCGCATTCCCAGAAACAGGTAATAGCTGCTGTAAACAGTGCAAAATACTTTTCAATATCTACTGATGCTAGCAACTATGGGCACCAGAAAATTTTTCCTGTGATAGTTCAGTATTTTTCTATAAGTGAGGGTGGACTGCAGACAAAATTGCTTGATCTTGATGACTGGCAGAACGAAAAGTCCGAAACAATTTCCAATTATCTTTCTCATGTTATACAGTCATTATCATCTCAAACTGTGTTGCATTTGGTGCAGTAATACTAACTGTAATTTTGGGGGGTCAGTGAAGTAAGAGGGTAATAATGTTTTCACACATCTGAAAGAAAAATTAAAAAACTCTAACATTATTGGCATAGGTTGTCCAGCACATGTTGTTCATAGCACGCTTCAAAGTGCTTGTGATGTTTTACGTGTTGACATTGACTGCATTGTCATGAAGTTGTACAACCATTTTCAGATTTTTTTCTATTCGTGTTGCAGAACTCACTGAATTCTGTGAATTTGTTGGTGTCACTTACAGAAATTTACTTTCCTTTTCCAAAGCAAGGTGGCTTTCATTGTTGCCAGCCATAGAAAGGATCTTGAAAATGTATGAACCCTTGAGATCTTACTTTTTGTCACAGTCTAACTCAAAGTGCCCTGCAATCTTAAAGAGCTTTTTCAGTGATCCTATAAATGAATGTTATTTACTTTTTGTACATTCACAAATGAGTGTATTCCAACAATCCATTCTGAGCATTGAGAAACAGAATAATTGAATATATGAAGTATTAGCAGTCCTAAATAAAGATTTGACAAGTCTAAATTCAAGGAAACATGAACATTTTGTACCACTAAGTGTAAAAAAAAACTGCTGAATGATTGTGATGACCAGTCTGTTCAGAAATTTGATATAGCAGTATCAACGTTTTCTGATGCTTCAGTAGACTATTTATCCTCATGGTTACAGGGAATAGCTGAGTTTTCTGTATTCTCATGGATTATGCTAACAGAACCACCAGAATGGTCAGTAGTTGAAAATACTTTAATGTGGCTAAATGAAAAGGGCATTCTAGTAAATGACAGCCTCTTATTTGATGAAATAGTTCATATACAGTCATTTGTAAAACAACGAGTGGAAACAAACAGTGAACAATGGAATCAGTTGATGGCACCTGAAAAATGGTGTAGGTTTTTCAGATCTTGCCAGTGTAACGAACAGTTCAGAGAATTGCTTAATATAGCGCAGTGCTTCTTTTCACTCCCTGCCCACAATGCAAATGTTGAAAGAGTTTTCAGCTTACTATCTTCACAGTGGACAGAGGAGAGGAAAAGATTTACGGTGAGAAGCGTTAAGTGTATTTTACTGACCTGTTTAAACTTCAGTAAATACAGTTGCACTGACTTCTATTCATACCTATTAGGCAAACCTGAGTTGCTGAATGAAATTTCATCTTCGAAGAAATATGATTGCAGTGTGGAATCCACAAAGCCATAAATTCCTTGTGTTCACTAAGAACTTTTTTTGCAGTGATTGTTACTGTATGCCTTTCTACATTCTGTGTTATAAATGTTACATTTCTTAATAAGTAAATCTCTGAAAACCTGAAATGTACTTCTTTCCAGTCTTTCCATTCTTTGTTTGGATTTGTACACACACACACACACACACACACACACACACACACACACACACACACACACACACAAATATCAGTGAACGCTGTATTTGCAGAGGAAGAAGAAATGTTAGCATTAAAAGTGATATTTAACGAGAATAAAATTGTCCCACTTTTAGGCCAAGAAAATGTATGAAAGTTCCAGTTTTGTCCGAAGAAAATGTGGTCACCTTAGTTGCCGTTATAACCATGGCCATTGTATGTGCCTCGATTCTGTTACCGGTTCTCTTGCCTATTCCCGTTACCATTTGGTACTGAATTGCTGAAATGACTGTTGCTGCCATTGTAATCGGCCTTTCGTTGATTACAGCTTGCATGGTTCCGCTTGTTTTCGGTTTTCATGTCTTCGATCAATAAGTCAACAGAATCCACTATTTCCATGAATTGTTCTATATCATATTCCGACATATTGATGAAATATCTTAATTTCACTGGGCAACTTCATTTTTATTAATCTGATTATGTCACGATCGGACATGGGCTCGTCCCAGTACCTGGTTTTGTTTATATACTTTTCAAAATATTTGCGTAACGTTCCCACCTTAGGATTGTACATTTCTGGACTGTATAATTCATTGTGTAGTCTTTCTTGGACGCTATTGGACCAGCATTTTTGCAAGAATGCACTTTCAAACTGTTGCATCGTTAGACATTTTTCGGACACGTTGGTGGCCCACAGTGCCGCGTCACCTTGAATAAAGGAGACCACGAACTGTATTCTTTGTCTTTCCGTAATTCCCATTAGGTTGCGGTTGCGCACCCGCACCCTGCCTACCGTCAGCGTTATTATAGTAATCAGTACCCGGAGTCGGATTCATCTGTTCGCCACTGGTTACATTGCTTTCCAACACAGACAGTCTCCGCGCGACCTCCTGTTGCCAATTCGGCAACTCCGCAGTCACACGGGATTTGATCTGTGTTAATTCGGCGTGTAGTGCGGCAGTGCTAGCGTCAATATTTACACTCGCGGCCGCAGTCGCTTGTTCTACAGCTGTTTTTACGTCGCTTTTAATCTTTGCAGATATCTTGCGATCCTTTACTTCTAGCCATTCATTAAAGTCTTTTTCGACTTTTTGAGCTTGCACATCCAAATATGTATCAATACTTTTCCGTGCGTCTATCTCCACATTATCCACGCGGTTGGTTAAGGTCTGGACATTATCTTCAAGCCTAGCCTGCGATATCTGTAATTTTTGCATCTCTCCGGCTAAGCTTGGCACAAGATCGGGTACTTCTTTGAAAGCGTGCCGCATCTCGGCAAGTTCGCTTTGGATACTCTCTAGTTTCGCTTCACTGCGCAGCTCTTGCTCACTGAGCTTTTGAGTAAATTCTTTCCTTTGATCATTTAGCATTTGAGCCAGTTTTTCGTCTCTTTGTTGCCCTTGATCACGGAGCTTTTGCGTTAATTTTTTCTCCTGCTCATGCAGCATCTGAGCCAGTTCTTCGTCTCTTTCTTTTTCCCTCTGTTCTGACATCCTTTCTTTTTCCCTTTCTTTATGTTCTCTTTGTTTCTCTTGCTCATAGAGCATCTGAGCCAGTTTCTGAAGTCTCTCCCTATCTCTTTCTTCTAAGCTGCGCAGAAATTCTGCAAATGGGTCTGCAATCGGCGAGCACACTGGTGCCCTGCTTAATCTAGCACTCGACTGGCGCCCCTGCCCAGGCAGTGGAGTTGCTGTTACTCTATTCTCATTCTGCTGTGGAGCGTCATTCACTCTCCACAGATCCTCGCCCCCCACTCCGGAAATTATGTTATCCGAGGTGGTGGCTTGAGATTCGTTTACGGTTTGGAATTGATCCTCACTTTCCACGTTAGCAGAACTTTGTTCGTCTGGTACGGATGCCTTAGGTTGTCCTATCTTACCCATAATAAAATCACTTTAAGCCACTCACAAATCCTTAACACTGACACACACAGGAATAATTATCCCCTCCAAAAACAAACACATGAACACACAAATACACACAATTTAATTTACACTTTACTTACTGTTTTTTCACCGAAGGTAACTCATGTGCACATGTGTTCGATATTCCGCACAGAGCTACACAGGATGCTTGCACAATAGGCCTTACCTTTGTTATTTCTCTTTCACGTAATCCTTTTCCTTTCTACACTTTTTCTTCTCCAGATCTCCTCAGGGTGTGGTTTTGTTGTTGTACATGTAAAAGAATTCACATAAGCATTAATATTTTACAACAATTAGGTACATACATAATTACATTCATTACAATTGAATCATATTGATCGAGCCTCAAAGTTGCTGCGCCAGACTCGCGTCCGTCGGCCGTCGTAATTTAATGTATTATTTATTGGTAATGTTTATCGTTGCCGACTTACGTGCTGGGCCATAAACAAATATTTCAATAAATTTTTGTGAAGTTCTCATTTTTAACAATATTAATCTTAAATTATTTGTAACGTTAATGAATGTTAGACTCGCTGAATCTTAAAACATGAGCATATAAGTTGAACAATGAAATGAACTTTTCATATTAATTTCCTCGGCTAGTAAGTTCACTTTAAAACAAAAAATCTTTAGTAATTAATTACAATTGCGGCCCACACATGCGCGAGAGTTGTTTTTTTTTTTACCTCCGTCAACCATTGCTTTGTAGTCGGAGTCCTGGCTCTAGCTCTCGGCTGTGGTACTGAAAATAAGAATCTTAAAGCTACGTATTTTCTGCAACGTCGGGCGGCTGTGGAGGAAAATGTATATTATGTTAATAGCGGGCGAGTTTTCCGCTTGCGCTAATTTTTTGTAAGTTAATATCGCCACGCAATGTCGTCGTTGGCTGCATCGGCCGCCTTCGATTGTGGAACTGTAAATTACTTGAAGGCAGGTTAAATCAAAGGAAGTCGGACACGAAATCAGGATCACCTCTTACAAATTAAAAGTGAACAATAATATTAAATCAATATATTATCTGCTTAATTAGTACAGATATGCTTACATTTGCCAGCACTCGCAAGATGTCCGTCTACACGCAACCAATACAAGAGAAGAAATAAAAACGACTAAAAAAATTGTCTTCTCTTTAGATCATTTTGTCATATTTCTTTGCCCTCGAAACTTACACAGAGAAATTATTATTATACGGATACATGAGAAAAATGTATATTATTCAATTTTTAATGTCTCTTCTTTATAAATACTGTTTTTTAAGTCTTTTCGTATTATTTCACCGGGTACGCTATAAACTGCAACCACTTACGCCTGAGGGCGCTGATTTTAAGAAATAGGAACTACAACAAATGATGCCTGAAGGGCTAATTAAAGAAACATAATTAAAACACAGTTAACTAGTACTTGAATAAATTTTGAAACAGACCTGATTGGCTAAACACACGCTATTTGACAAGGTATTTGAATAATTAAGAATACCTTAAACAGAAGTAAAACGTTTAACAAAATAACCAGACTTTCAAATTTCCACAGATAATAATTACAGTTAGCAATAAAATAAATGAAGATTTGGTTGTCAACTCTAAATTAATACCAGCTGCTCCACATTTCGCTCATAGACGGCCTGGCCGGTACGGTACACGCGGCTCGCAAACCATCAGTTTAGCGTGGTAGTGCACAGAAGTCTACAACAGACTAAAACATTCAATTACTAGCCGGTACTGACAAATACAATAACAGACATGTGAACCTAATTATGCTGGCCCCATGTTAATAAGTTGGCGCCACAAGGGAACATTTTTTTACTGAGCTAGAAGTTCGTGGCTCCAGCCGCCAATAAACACTTGAGGTACCAACCCTTCAGACAAATCGTACACAGCAAACACTCTCTCCGTGAAGTTGTTAAAGAAACAGAGCGTAAAATATCTCAATATATGGAGGGGCAGATCGAGACGACACAGAAATCAGATAAATAAGTACAGTCAAGCATCTGAAATTGCGTAACGACTAACTAGAACGGCTGGCGATGGCGGAAGAATCTTGAGGAGGTGGCACACACTTTCGTAGTATGCAGAAGCAAATAGTAATGCACCCCGTAGCAGCAGGCTGATGTTTTCAATGCTGATCTAGCAAAACCGGAATGGATACCCTCTAACGAATCCCGCCTGTGTGTCTCACACAAACGCACTGAGGCCGTCATTCCATAATTCCTTACGGGTTGCAACTAGCAGGTTGCACCGTGCCAATAGCTCGTACTGAAACCTCCACAAGCAGCAGCGTACGGCGTACTCGTTCCTCTCCAGCAAGGCCGGGCTTGTTTGCTTCCTCATACAGGCCACTACTTCCTGGTAAAAGCACACACCGTGCAACATACACACCATCACGTGCCACGTCAACCCAGAACTCACTGCATGATCGTTCGCATTGATAGCCAAGGCGCGACGCCCTACTTCACACCCCTCCAAAGACTCTCTCTCACTAACCACTCTGACAAAGATCACTAACCGTAAATAACAAAGATAAACTTACCCGATGGCTGATGGCGATCAGCGGTCTGGCTCAAGACTGTATATTGAAAATGACAACGAAACCTCAAGTGAATTTTGCAGGACAATCCTGAACAACATCAGGAAGTAAATCGACGCTAATGTAGTTGCCAAATGTACAATTGTCCATTGCACTAGCGACAGGAAGAACGCATTTGCTGAGCTGATGTGCTGAGCTTGCTAGTACTCGACAATCTTACTTTTCGAAGACACAGAGAAGTTTTTTGCTGCCGCATTCGCTGGCAGCCGAAATATGTGAACCATATTCGAGAGTTTCATTCGCATTTCTGTACCTCTGATTTTGACCCAAAGCACAGTTATGAATAAAATCCAGACTCACCGACTATAAATCGAACATCATAAATAAAGAGCAGAGGGAATTATTTCGATGATCCTACCCTTTAGTAGCTTTGGTAGTTGTTTTCTTTTTTTGTGTGTGTATTTGTGTGTGTGTCTTAAGTGTACTGCAGACATGGAGTTCATTCACTAGAAATGATTCGCTTTCATTACGATTAAATAGCGTTCTTTTTTATATTATTCACTTAACGCAGATATCCTTGACAATGCTTTCATTGGCATCACGTCTAACATATAATAACCTAAAGAAAAAGACAGCGTGACACTGAGTAGAAAACACGAACAGCCACAAAGATTTCTCGTAAGATGAGAATAACATACAGTTTCAAATCATAAAAGCAAACAGTTGCAGGAAATCTTATCAATGACCAAACAAAGAAGACCCAAAAGCTTTGAAGAAAACGAAACAAGCGAATGTGGAAACTACAATTTCGGTAATATTAGATAGTGTTAAAGGCAACATTGCTGATGATGACGTATTTCTTATGTTTATCTGTTGCGCTCAATCAACTAACGAAGAAAACACACTTTGCTAATAAAAATGTACTGCAGGTTACCACTCTAACCTCACAACGAAAGTATTCTGAAATAAAACAAAGCTCCTATAACACAAGCTCCCAAAACCTTCCAGAGTTAGCAAGATATTGTGCACTTTTTGTGTAAAAACAGGCTTTGACTATATGCAGATCTCAGTCATAATGAAGTTGCGTTAGATTACTATTGAGAAATTATGGAAAAGTAACAGTGTGGGTATATACATAAAGAAATCTAGTTAACAAAATATTCAGTACCCCAGTTAAGTCACTACAGTTGTTGCTGCACAAAAAAATTAAAATTTTATCTGGAGAGCAGAAAAATCAGCTGTAACAAGTTTGCAAACCTGGAAGTTTTTCACATTTACATCCACAGTGTACTGAATCAAGGTAGGAAGAAATCTTAGCAGAGACTTTTCCAAAGATTTATGTACTGACTGTCGATCTAACTCAGGGTAAGTTTGTCACAGAAGAAGTAAAAACTTGGTTTATGGCAACATGTCACCCGATAGCTACTTCAGTCTTGCCTTTGAAGGGATAACACTTCACTCCTGAGCCAGCGCACAACTGTCGCCTGGTGCCCTCTCTTCGCCCCAATATTGGCCAAGATGAATAATTTTCAATATAAAAGGGGAAACTGGTGTGGTTTCAGCTTGGAGCGAGCTTCCTGAACTCAAAAAAATAAATCTTCTAACCTTTACCGTTCATTATGTGATAATAATTCACAATATTTAATCAAAATGACAGAAAAATATCAAGTGACTGTATCAGGCGGATTCTCCGCCACTCTAGGAACTAAGCCGAAGGTCACAGTGTTGCCAAATATATTGTGGTATGTTGTCACGTCTATAGCTAGCGGCAGGAAAAGATATTTACGCCGGCCGAAGTGGCCGAGCGGATCTAGGCGCTACAATCTGGAACCGCGCGACCGCTACGGTCGCAGGTTCGAATCCTACCTCGGGCATTGATGTGTGTGATGTCGTTAGGTTAGTTAGGTTTAAGTAGTTCTAAGTTCTAGGCGACTGATGACCTCAGAAGTTAAGTCCCACAGTGCTCAGAGCCATTTGAACCAAGATGTTTCCGCACTTAACCGTATCTTGAGCGTCTAACACTTCTTTTTGAAAGACACAGGAAAGGGAAGAATTTTATTTGCGTATCTGTAACTAGGGTCGAAGCTAAATTGTAGATATGAATAGTTTTCAGATTCACCGACGGCAGCCTAAACACCATAAATTATGATTGCGGGGAAACATTTCAGTATTTGTTGTAATAATATTTTTCTTTCTTATGCGTGTTGGAGACTCAGATATTACTTTGCTGGACACAGTTCAACAGCAGATGTTCCTTGCGTCGTAGTAACCCATATTTAATGTCTGATCTGGAAAAACTAAGCCAAGTATATGCCAAATGCATCGTTACACAGGACCCCACACACTATACAGTCGCCCCATCATTTTCACTGTCTCCTGTTCGTTAATCTGAATGTAAATTCCTGTTGGAACTGAATCCCTTCGGTTAAGAATTGTTGCTTCAAGGCTTAATACTGACAACTTCTTTAGCGATAGATAGGCAAAGTCCTTGAATAACATATTAGATACTGTACTGAACTGCAGAGCATTGAATCACATAATTGGAAATGAGATATTTGGAATAGGCGACGTTCTCTCAAAATGCTTTAGATTGTCAGTAGAAAACACCATGACAGACTATTCTATGGGGCAGCGGTATGCAAGTTCTCCATTTTTTCACAACAGGAAGTGGGATACACATGTCCCATGAACCAACGCAAGATACCTTTTCAGCTGACTGACTGATTTTGTAATTTTTTTTTTTTTTAGCCATAAACAGGATTTTGCAGAGAATAAAATAACTACAAACTATACATGCATGTAATCTTTTTATTTGTGTAGAGCTAGAGTCAAAAATATTCATTACATTTCAGTTTTCATGATACATGATCAATACTTACAAAACTTTACATGCCATGAAACTTGGAAAAACATGGTGTGGCACAGAGTGGTACACCACAAGCAGTGCAAACAACTTTTGTTCTCTTCTCTTGAGAGTTTGCGCTGCAGAATCTGCATCGCTTCCTAGTGCCACTGTCTTTCGGTACGTGTTTGCCTACGTTCACGAGCCGGGCGTCATCTGGCACACTAGAGACTCCTCTCTTTGCTGGGAAGAAAGTGGGCATTGATCCCCTCTTTTTCCTGGATGAATACCCATTAATCAATTGTCTTGCTAATCTTTACAAATAATGTCTGCTGGGACACATGTGTCCCATTAATTTTATTTCGATTATAAGATAGTATAGTCGCTGAGAAGTACATTCCACACTGTATTTGTACTAACAATGATTATTATTTTAATAATAAGATGAATTACTTACTTCAGACATCGCTGGAAAGTGAGAAATGATGAAAACTGAAGAATGACACAAATAAGTGGCGTTGTAGCGGCCATATATACACGCCAGTCAACAAAAGTGGTCACCTCTTCTCTATTGCCTTTGCAGTGCAGTCCCGATTTTTTTCTTAGGTTCAATACAGTCGTCCCTAGATGGCAGCACAGTGCAGAGCTGGGTAACATATATCACGACACTCGAACTGGCGCTCAAAGTTAGTGGGACATATATGACCCATCAAGCACGAAAGGGTTAACTGGCTTATTTGTTATTTTTCGACATAACCACCCCCATTATCCAAACAGTTGTTAAGTCGGTGCACAAGCTTTGGTATCCCACAGTCATAGAAGGTTGCCACCTGTTGTCGGAATCACATGTCAACTTCATCTTTGATCTCTTCATCGTCGTGGAATGATTTTCCACCAAGATGTGACTTCAGGTAACGGAAGACATGGAAGTCGGTGGGCGCAAGGTCCGGGTTGCCTGGAGGATGGTCCAATATGTCCCATTCGAATTGTTTGAGTAGTGCTTTGGTTAAGAGCGCTGTGTGACGCCGAGCGTTGTCACGAAGCAAGCAGACTCCACTTGTCAGCATTCCCCTACGTTTCTTTTGAATTGCCCTTCGAAGACGTTTCAAAGTCTGGCAATATGCAGCAGCATTAATTGTCATTCGAGGTGGCATAAATTCGAACAGAAGAATGCCTTGACTGTCCCAAAAAAGAGAAGCCGTAATTTTCTTCGCTGATATCGACGTTTTCCTTTTCTTGGCTTTTGGTGAATTCGAATGGCACCATTGCATTGATTGTTGCTTGGATTCAGGTGTATGGTGATAAACCCACGCCTCGTCACCTGTCACAAGCTGATCAAGGAACTCATCACCTGCTTCAGCATAGCGTGTGAGGAAGTCGAGTGCAAAGCCCATCCTTTTCTTTTTGTGTTCTCCCGTTAACAGTTTTGGAACCCAGCGCGCACACTATTTCATGTAGCCTAACTTGACAGTCACAACGTCATAAAGAGTTGTCATTGACACGTCCGGTATGATCTGATGCAATTCTTTCAATGTGAGACGTCTATTCGCACGAATTGCTTCCTCCGTACTCCGAAGAAGGGCATCAAAGATCACAGATGGCCGACCTGTTCTTTGTTCGTCACGAACATCGGTCCTATCTTCAGAGAAATGACGACACCATTTCGTTAGATTATGTCGATTCATAATGTTCCCATAAACAGAAACCATTTCTTTGTGAATATCCGCTAGTCGCTGACCTTTTGCATGAAGAAAGCGTATGACGGAGCGCACTTCGCCTTTGGCGGGATTCTGAACCGGCGCAGCCATTTTAAACATGACCTGCTCCAACCAGAAGCAACATTCAACTGCCGAACGACCGCGAGGAGAAAGCTGACGGTTCAAGGTTAACACCAGTGTTGCCAACTTGCGCGCCAAAACTCTTCTGTTCCTCTGGCGTACGGTGTACCTTAACTTTCCGAAATACCCTCGTAATTTACCTCCAATAAAAACTTAATTGTTGGGTAGTCTTTCCAGAAGGTATTCACCTGAAGTGTAGCCCCGAACGTGAGCTATAAACAGTTAAGACAAGAATAAAACAGAAGCTTTTGAAGTATGGTGCATCAGAAGAACGCTGAATATTAGAAGGGTCGATCGGATAATGAGGATGTTATGGCGTGAAGTCAAGCGCCGGAACGCCGGTCGAGAACGATAGAGCAGGGAGGGCTGAGACAAGATGTCAGCCAACTGCACACTGACCGACCCCTCTCCAGGACGACAACGCGACAGCAGTGGCCTCTATGCGGACAGGCCATAAGCGCCGCTCACGACTGACCGCGGCCCAGTTCAAGAGTAGCTTCAAGACTAGTGACTTTTATAGCAGCGACTAAGAATTGTTTATACTGAGAACTTTGCTTATTTTGCATCTTGCACTTTGCTTGCGACACATCTGTGTATTTTCCAAAGATAAATATTGTCATTTACTGTTCGTAGTAAAACTCATTAATACAATTTGTTTGAATGCTGTCATGCGATCTGAGGAAGTAGGTTTCCTAGAATCCCCTTTTCGACAACTAAGCAGGATTAAACAGAGGAGAGAAAGAAAAGACAGTTATTTTACAATTTGACTAAAGGTAAGGATCGTTTCGTAGGACACGCCCTAAGGCAACAAGCAATTGTAATTGATAGTGGATGGCAGTGTGTGTGTAGGCAGAAGAGGGGGGAAGGGGGGGAGGAGGAAGGAACGAGAACAACACTAGAGAAAGGTCAAGGGTTGAATATGGGAATAAGATCCAAGGGATGCAGGTTACAGTAGTTACATAGAGATAATGCACAGGTTCGATTAGCGTAAAGAACTACATGAAACCAAACTTCGGACTAAAGACAACAACTGCACAAACAGTAACAACATAGACAAAATTCTCAAATAAAGTGTTTTTTTCCTCCAGTCCTTTCAATAATTTGAAGCAACTCATCACAGCTTTTTCTCCTGTGTCAGCCATTCAATTTACACTAATTTTTGTAGGTTATATGAAGCATGTACGTCTCTTCTGTCTTCTCCTATAGCTTTCGTGCTCTTCTGCTCTCTCTGGTACCATGGATATTTTCTCCTGCCATCTTAACACTTGTTATGCCACGCTGTTTTAATTAATATTTCCCGTGTATTCCTTTCGTCGTCGTTATTGCAATGAAAGTCCTCATTTCTTATCTTACCAGGCACTTAATTTTCATCATTCTTCTGTAAAACCATATTTCAAACGAATCGACTTTTTTTCCTGATTTTCAAATGAAAATGTAATTGCGTCTCAAAAATTGTCAAAGGCGGAATTTCCTGTGTAACAGTTTTTGGAATGAACCATTTCAAATTAGAATACATTAGGCATTTGTCTAGTATGATAAAACATTGAGGAGCACCCAGTATCTCGGCTTTCGGCAATTGTTTTGAGCTTTTGCAAAGAGGCGCTAATTTGCAAGGTCGAGATAGTACATCGAAAGTGAGGTACAGGTGGGAATAAGTCTATAAAAATGTACCATACTCGTGCGAAATTTCATGTAGGACGTGCTGAATTGCAGTGCAATTCTGAACAGTGAAAGACAGGTGGTAGTGAAATGACTATTTATCGAATTGTAACAAACATAACATCAGAGACCATTATTTCATCTGTGTACCAGACGATAGTGTTTGTTATGCAGATTATGTATGGAATTTACAGGACCGGTTGATCCTTATAAACTTAAACTATTTTTTTCTTGAGAATACTTTCATCAGTATACAAGGAAAGCCTCGAATAACGAAGCTTCCAATCAAGCGAGCAAAGTGCGCTCAAAAACCCGTAAAGAAATGGACCTGGCGAGTGTGTGCAGGGTAAATTCGATTAGTGTCTCTGCTAACACGAAAGGAGAAGCAGCTGTTATCAGCTCATGTAAATAAAAACATATAACGTTGACAATATAGTCTGTATTGTCTGAACACGTCTTCATTAAGCTAAACTGCTACTCAGTCTGCAATAGCCAAAATGACAAATTGGTTCTCTACTTGCAGTAATTATAAAATTATCTACATCTACATACATAATCCGCAAGCCACCATACGGTGAGTGGCGGAGAGTACCCTGTACCACTAATAGTGATTTCCTTTCCTGTTCCACTCGCACACAAAGCGAGGATTTCACTGTAATTTCATTCTTCGAGAGCTGCAAGATCACCAATGGAACCGGTTTTTCAGACATGTCCGAAAGAACAAATACCATCTTCATATTCATGTTGTGTTGCTGTTGTCTTCAGTCCTGAGACTGGTTTGATGTAGCTCTCCATGCTGCACTATTCTGTGCTACCTTCTTGATCTCCCAGTACTTACTGCAACCTACATCCTTCTGAATCTGCTTAGTGTATTCATCTCTTGATCTCCCTCTACGATTTTTACCCTCCACGCTGCCCTCCAATGCTAAATTTGTGATCCGTTGATGCCTCAGAACATGTCCTACCAAGCGGTCCCTTCTTCGTGTCAAGTTGTGCCACAAACTGCTCCCCAATTCTATTCAATACCTCCTCATTAGTTACGGGAACTCCTGAAATCAGCAAAATGTAATGGACGTTCTCGTACAGCACAATACAAGTTGCCGTATTCTTCGTCGCTTTTCATACTTGGCGACACCAAGGAGCCTCTGGTGTTGAAAGCAAAACACAACCGCAATGGACACATCTAGTTCTTAACAGAATATGCATAACGTGACATTTTGAGGACTTCTGCTGCTTCAGATTCTTCCTTTTAGGGCTATCTACTATTTTCTGTTCATGAAGATAATGCACAGTGGTTCGAATTCCCTTCTGACGATCCTGATTTAGTTTTTCTGTTAATTCATTAAATCGATTAAGGCAAATGCTGGATCTTTCCTGTCAATCGACAATGTAGATTTCCTTCCGCACCCTTCCAATCACAGCTTCTGCTTTGTCTCTAATGAGCCCATAGCTTATGGGTTGTTTAAGCTTCATTTCTTCTATTCTCATCCAGCATTTACCATTGAGTGGAAGTGTCCAACGGAGTTTACCAGTAATTAGGTACATCATATTAAAAAACCATAAAAACGTCATTCATCAAAGATCGTTGGTCTTCTTGAACGTGGCGAATAACTCACTTCGAAATGAATGCGAAGAGAACAAAATACTACAGATGCTACACTTTTCCTCATTTCATGCTTCGTTTTCCGACGCTTACGCTACAATTCTCGTAACCTTCAAATATGAAACTTACAGTGTGTCATGACACGAACAATGTAGTAAAAAAAAACAACTGATAAATATATTAACAACAAGTCTAACAAAATCTCTGTGAAGTCACGCACCATCCTAGTCTCTCAGTTGAATTTGGCCATTGTGGATTATAAACATTAACATTCACTATTTAAAACTCCGCTTAAGAAATAGGATTAATCCTCTGGATATACAAATATACGAGACGAAATGCAGTTCCATAAACGTAAACATGAGAGTGTACTCGATTAGTAGCTTTTGTGTTCACGCTGTGCCGTATTTATAAGCCGATCATAAATACATGCGTCATCACAGAATCAGATGTGCAAAGCAACACTTTCAGCATAAATTTCCTTATCCTACCGTGTTGCCAGTTCGCGCAGCTAGCTGTTGCGTGACTTTATTTCAATAATTGCAAGATCAAGTCAAAAGCACGCACTGTGTAGCCAAGGAAACTAATGAATATCGATGTGGACGAACAAAGAAATAATGTTTCGAACAGGTTGTAGTCAGCCTCCAGGGATCGGAATTTTCCTTCATTGTGCGGCATCCTGCTTTACGACACAATCGTGAATCAACGATCTGTGCAGGTTGGTGGTCTGTTGGAATAATTTTAGATGCCTATGCTGAAGGTCTGGGTCCGATTCTCACATCAGGCAGTGATTTCAACAAACGCAGACAGCAACTATTCACCTCTGGTAACGTCATTTGAACAATGTGGGGTTGAACCGTGGTTCCAAATCCACACTTAACACCGTCCCCACGCTACACATTGGAGGAGAGTCGTTATAGGATGGACCATGAGAGAGGCAGAACTTATGCCAGGTTGAAACTCTGTCACCAGTAAGCTTACTCACACGATAATTTTATATTAATGTTCCATCCGTTGCGAAAGGCCACAGGGCACTTATTTCTTATTGTATTTGAGCTTGAGATATGGACAATATTGGTGCTGGACTGGGATTCGAATTCAAATCTCACCTTTCGTCACGTTGATCTCTTTGAGACGATATATTTTCACCGTTTCATTGTTTCACCATGATTCCAAAATCCTCAAGATCTCCACAAAAGGCACATGTCTGGTTTCGAAGCCCTGGTCTAGCACAAAATCTTCTATATTGTCATTTCAAGTTGAAACGCGAGCACACCAAACTACGTGTAACAAAGTATTACGTTTTTTAACACCTCTCCGTGCTTTGTCGGGAATAACGATGGGTGTTGGTTTCGGCTCCAAGTCGGGTACAGAACTTTTCATCACATCATGTCAAGTTCACACATGCTACTACTAGTTACTGACGAAAAAGAACTCGGTAGCACCGTCTCTTTGTATCCAGTAAACAATGATGATGTGTGTAGGATTTGATTCCCAGTCAGCGCAGAAATTTTCATCATGTTATTATCAATTTAGATACTTGCGCATCTCGTTGCTGCTGAAATAAACCGGCATCTATTGTCTACTCGTGAATAGAAGTCATCGTTGATAGATGCTGGGTTTGAATCCCAGTAAGGCAAAAATTTTCGTCTCGTCATTTGACCTTCAATCATCTTGTCACTGGTTAAAAATGACGATTTATGACATTTGATTGTACTTAGTTAACCGTCCGATTAAGTGCTGGGTTCTAATCTCGATCAACACAAAACTTCATGACATGTCATAAACAGTTTAAATAAGCAGACACTTTGTTTCTTATTTTTGAAACCATATTTAAGATATTTCGTGGTTAGTTAAAAGGAACAATAGTTGCTGGGTTGTAGTCCCTGATACCTGTCCAGCACAAAAATTTTCGTCTTAGAATTTCAAGGTGGAAGCTGCTTTTTGAAATGTCATTTATTGTAATAAATTTGAAGTTACAATCGTAATGGCTGTGTGATCTCTAATAAAGTGCTTGTGTTATCTGCATTATCGTGATATTAATTTGCATCTGGACTGATAGCCATACGGAGCATTTATCTCTTGTGGCCTTCTGCAGTAACCGTTTTGCATAGTCAAATGGTTGTATCGAAAAAGAAGCAGAGGACCTGCAAGAAAGTTGCGTTATGTGAGCTGCATAAAAATCAGACAAAACACAATTCAGGTCGTTTGGATATTTTTGAGAATGATATTATATAAATAAATTACAACATAAACTATCATTGGTAATGAGAGAGGGAAGTGGTATACATTAATGATAGAATCGATACAGATATATGGACATTAATAACATTTATATCCAAAAAACAGTAACTGCTTACAGCTTCTGGATATTGGGCTATGTTAAATGCAATCTTTGAATAGGTAGCAAATACTTTTATCAACCTTTTCTTATTACGCATCATTACCTCATCAATTTACAGAGCCAAAATCAGAGCAAAAGACGAAGTAATCATATGAAATGCTTTAGTACTTATTGCGAACGTGCCCAATTCCAGACCGTGCTTTTTTTCTGCATATAAATATAGTTTTGACAAACCTAAAAATGATGTGCATTATATTCCCCACCATAATGATGACACATAGTTTGAGATGAATTCAGAATGGAACACGATTCATAACGAAACATTTTTCCATCTTCAGAAGATGACAGCTTCTGCTGTCGAAACCAGTCATCAATAATAAATGCTGATTAATACGATCTTGGCTACCAAAAGTTTTTTCAAGAAATTCACACAAATTTTACAAATTTTCAGCGTGTGGATATTAATCTATATTATAGGCGCCATTTGGTTTTTCTTTATTGATCTGAAATTCCATAATACACGTTATTTCTTCGTGAGATTAACGTTATCTGATACCACATAATGGAATAAGAGCATTCAAAGAAGTAGCTATGATGTAAACTTCTCGTTTCTGGCATATAACAACGACACTTTGAAACTGAAGTGCATCTCAGTATATATATGTGTAGAGGTTTGTTTGTAATGACGGTCATTACATATGGTGTTACTTATAGTGATTTCCTAGCGTTGAATTTAGACAGTCAGATAACTGATACGATTGATCAGTAAGATATCATCTCAAATTTCTTTTAGATATACATATATGCTTAGTACTTATAACTACAAAACGTGCAAAAAGTGATGGAGTAAACAAATCACTTAGTTATAAAGTGACTTGAGTTTCACCTGATTTCAGGATAATGCAAATGAATTTTACGCATGTTTTATTTAGCATAGAAATAATAACATGAATTCTTTTTTTGTTCAAAATTCTGTAATATGTGTCTTTCTGGGATTAAGATTATGTATAATCTTTTAACGGACTAACATCATTCAAAGAGATAGCATTTTCCACAAATGTTAACGAGTTGCCTATTAGCTTTAAAAACTGCTTGTAATGAGCCAGTGTAATCTTTTTTCGGGTCTGTTCAATTCTTAGACCTAGTCCTTTGTTTCCCCACTGTGCTGACGATGGTTAATCCTTTATCCTGCGGGTGCCCTGTCCGCTGGGAGTATAGGACGTTTACGGCCAGTGCTGGAGCAAACATTCCAGGCACGCGTGGGCTGGAGGTTCCAGCGTGGCGTCGCCGTGGCGCTGATCTTCTTCCCCCTTCCTCCTTCCGCCTACAGCTACCTGTTAGGCCAAAAAACCGCCAATGTATTATTACCGCCGTCGAAGTTTTTAATAACGGAATTCTTGTAGCCTCCCGTAACAAGTTTGAAGAGCCTTCAACCTTTGTGCAAACTTGTCCAATCTACCCGCAATTTCACCTGCATTTTTAATATAATAATTAATATTCCAAGACGTATTAATGCTACAGAATGAAATGAGTGACGCTAAGTTATAAGCGCCATAAACCACGCTATAAGAATTTCATTAAGATCGCCTACGCAGGTCTGCGTTTCCTACAGTCTGGCAGACTCTGCCCTTTACGAAATGCTCTTTGCGGCGGTCGCGGCAAGAAGTTGCTCCCCATAGAGTCGGTAACCGCTCGAAGGCTAGCACACCTCAGGTATTTGCAACAGCGAAGATACTGTGTATGATTAGCGGGGCTATGCGTAAGTAAACTCTGCGCATGTCCTAAATATCCACCTTGCGCGTATTTCAGTACTGCAAAATCTCGAAAAACAAATAACAATTCCCACAAATATGAGTTACAGTTACAGCAAGAACGTCTGTTGTCTCTTCCTGAGCTGAAATAAATCCAGGGTAGCCATTTCTTCACGTTAGCCATAGGAACACTGTGTAAGAAACTGCAGGATGTCCGTAGATTATTCTCTGAAACCAGTTTCTTGTTTTACCTTAGTAACTGGTCTGGAGATTTTACGAGTCTTTACTCGTTTGTACAGCATTTCTTTCATAGATAGACGCAAAACAGATTCTCAAGGATGTAGAACATATCGTGCAAATGTTCGTACCAAAAATCCTAAATGAGATGGTGGTCAAGAAATTGGAAATAAGTTAAAAGAGTTTACAACAAACATTTAAATGTGTATATACTTAAGTGCATAAATACGGTTCCTATGCCACTGTCGCAAACCGTTGTCAAAACAAAAACGGTTTAGAAGCCTTACTTAAACAAACTGCATACGAGTGACCAAGCATAGTGACGCGTAACATTGAATTTCTGTGAGATACTTAGTAATACATGCATTTAATAATTATGGAAAGAAGGGAAGGAGAAGCCAGCCAATAAACCGGTTAGACCTCTCTTAAACTGTACTTTATTAGTAGGGAATCCTTTGATGGTTGCTAATAGTTAATTGGAGACGTGTCTTTCTGAGAAATGGATACCCGTTGTGGATCAAAGTCTGTGACTGTACCCCGTCCCGCTACTGATAACGATGACTGAGGTGTTCTTTTGACCGCGATCCAGAATATCTGCTAGAGTTTGTGCGGCTTTTACCTGTTGAAATAGTCAATGTCGTTTAGGTAAACGCTGAAAAAGTAGTCAAATAGCATTTGATCGCTTTTTAATTCCTGTGCTACGCTAAAGAACCACTTAGGCAGTAGCCAGTTCCGTAATTCGTTAGATAAACAAGTTAGACAAATTGTATGCTTATTAAACAGTACTTAATCATACAGTGCACGTGACTGTGCTAGTAGCAAAAAAATATATGACGTGAGATGTGATGCAACATTTACTCACGTTAATAAATAAACAATAATATACTAACTGTGACTTGGAATGATTTACTCAATTTATTCTCACACCACTTGTGCCGCAGACTATCGAAATCTCAAAAAATAATCTACGGTTGTAGCAATAATCGACAGTAAACATTCGAAATAAATAAATGTAACGTGGTGAGCACAAATAGACGAAAAGATCTGTTGTAGAATGATCACCTGAAGCACTCAAATTGATATAATACTATACACATCCACGCAATACACCGCGTCCATACGACATGCCCTATTTTCAGTTTACTCCCAACACAAAATGCGTAAAATAAAACAAATGTATTTCCTTCCCAAAAATAAATTTTACGTCAATTTAAGTTTTGGAGAAAACCTTGCAACATCAAATCAAAACAGTTCGACATGACCCCGTGCAGTGACTAGCATAGAGTCTAATCTCTATCCAAGGCCCATCCATCACCGGTGCAGCATGTCCGGAGGAATGATACCGCTTACTTTCACAGTCAGATGAAGGTCCTGCTCGATAGTGACCAACATCGTGCTCTTCGCGTCTTCTTCTTCCTTTCTTTCACCTGTTCTTCTTCTTCCTGCTTTTTTTTTTCTTTTGAGTCAGCAGTTTGCTGTCTTGTTCGATGCGGCCCGCCATGAATTCCTCCTCTTCTGTGCCAATGTCTTCATGTCAGAATAGAACCTCCAACATACATCCTCAATTATGTGCGGGATCTACTCCGATGTCTTCCTCTACTGTTGAGTGTCCGTCTTCCTGTACAGTTTCTACCCCCTTCAGCTCCCTCTAGTAGCATGGAAGTTATTCCCTGATGTCGTAACAGGTGTCGTATCATCCTGTCCCTTCATCTCTTCAGTGTTTTCCACATCTTCCTTTCGTCGCCGATTCTGCACAGAAACTCTTCTTTCCTTACCTCATCATTTCACCTAATTTTCAACCTTTGTCCGTAGCACCACACCTCAAATGCTTCCATTCTCTTCTGTTGCGGTTTCCCCACAGTCCATGATTCACCACCATACAATGTTGCAAACGCACATTCTCAGAAATTTCTTCCTCAAATTAAGGCCTGTGTTACCAGTAGACTTCCCATGGCCAGGAATGTCATTTTTGCTAGTGGTAGTATGCTTCTGATTTCGTCCTTGCTATGTGCGTCATCGGATCTTTTCCTGCCAAGATAGTACAATTCCTTAACTTCATGCACTTTGTGACCATCATTACTGTTGCGAAGTTCCTCGTTGGTCTTATGTCTGTCACTTCTCACTACTTTCGCCTTTCTTCGATTTACTCTCAATCCATACTCTGAGTTCATTAGATTGTTCATTCAGTTCAGCAGATCATCTGATTATTCCTCATTTTCAGTCAGGATAGCAATGTCATCAGCGACTCATTTCATTAATTCGCTTTCAATTTTAATTCCACTTCTGGACCTTCCTTTTATTTCCATCATTGCTTCTTCGGTGTGGAGACTGAACGAGCGACAGACTACGTCCGTGTCTTGTTGTTGTTGTGGTCTTCAGTCCTGAGACTGGTTTGATGCAGCTCTCCATGCTACCCTATCCTGTGCAAGCTTCTTCATCTCCCAGTACTTACTGCAACCTACATCCTTCTGAATCTGCTTATTGTATTCTTTACTCCCTCTACTATTTTTACCCTCCACACTGCCCTCCAATGCTAAATTTGTGATCCCTTGATGCCTCAGAACATGTCCTACTAACCGGTCCCTTCTTTTTGTCAAGTTGTGCCACAAACTCCTCTTCTCCCCAATTCTATTCAATACTTCATCATTAGTTATGTGATCTACCAACCTAATCTTCAACATTCTTCTGTAGCACCACATTTCGAAAGCTTCTATTCTGTTCTTGTCCAAACTATTTATCGTCCATGTTTCACTTGCATTCATGGCTACACTCCATACAAATACTTTCAGAAACGACTTTCTGACACTTAAATCTATACTAGATGTTAACAAATTTTTCTTCTTCAGAAACGCTTTCCTTGCCATTGCCAGTCTACATTTTATATTCCTGTCTTACAAGCTTATTAATTCGAGCACTTCGTTCTTTGTGTTCCACTTTTATTGCTCCTTCTTGGCTCATGTATGAGTTATATATTAACCTACTCTTCCTGTAGCGAACTCCTATTTTCCTCAGAATTTCGAACGTTTTGAACCGACACTGTCGAACGCTTTTTCCAGGCCGACAAATTCAATGAACTTGTCTTGCTTTTGCTTTAATCTTGCTTCCATTATCAACCGTAATATCCACAACGTCAGAAACGCCTCTCTGATTCCTTTATCGTTCCTAAAACCGAACTGATCGTCACCTAACACATCCCCGTTTGCTTGTCCACTCTTCTGTGTATTATTCTTGTCAGCAACTTCGATGCATGAGCTGTTAAGCTGATTGTATGATAATTCTCTCACTTGTCAACTCTGGCAGTCTTTGGTACCGTGGAGATGCTATATTTGCGAAAGTCAGATGGTATATCGCCAGACTCTTACATTCTACACACCAACGTGACTAGTCAGTTCGTTGCCACTTTCCCAGAATGATTTCAGATATCCTGTTTCTTCTTCTATTACATGAGACGAATTTTCCCTGTCGTAGAGGTCTTGAATATAGTCTTACCACCTACCCAACCTCTCCTGTCCATGTAACAGTGGAATACCCGTTTCACTTTTCATGTTACCACTCCTGCCTTTCATTTCACTGAATATTGTTTTGATTTCCGACACTCATTTCTTTTTCGATTTCTTCAAAAAAAATTTGCAGTCATTTCGTCTTAGGTTTCCTGCACTTCCTATTCATTTCATTCCTCATCTGCTTGTATTTCTGTATTCCTGAATTTACCTGAACATTGCCGGTCGATACTTTAATATCTTTTTAGTGTCACGTGCTCAGTCTGTGAAAACGGAATCGTTACAGAATCGCTTTGATGTCCGACTCTTAACAACCCTTTTTTCAGGAACGAGTAGACGTATCAAGTTCAAAGTTATGTCACATTTTTTTCGTCTATGGTCCCCTGGTGGAATAAAAATTGTAAGCTTCTAAATTAATGCAATCAAAACATTCGACCACTTGCGTGTCACGTACTTTTATACTCGAAGGCTCACCCACCGAAACGTATAGAGTGCTTCCCGTCTACCTAGAATCATAAAAATTGAGAAGAAATAAGATTTCACAGCACAAGTAAAGGAAAAATTCCGAATATTGTTAATTTGTAATTTTATAACACGAAAAATAATTGATTTTGTCCTTTTTGTCCTTCTGTCTGTTTGTTTGTCGGTCTGTTAAGTCACTTATTCATTAGAAGAGTTTATCAAGTTCAAATTTGTCTCACATACTAAGGTCAATGGCCCATTGGCCTTGCAAAAATTGTAAGCTTCTAAGTCAATGCAATCAAAAGAGACTGCTATTTAAATCACATATTTTGACACTCGAAAACCCATTTTTAATTTACCCATAACACGCTTCCCGTTAACCTAGAATTATGAAATTCAGCAGGAAGAAGGGTTTCAAGGTAAAAGTAATGTAGAAGATCTGAAACTTTTTAAATTGTAATTACATCATATACAAAATGTCTTTTGCCATTTAAACACACATTGCATTCCACATAAGCCAAAAGCATAACACACGCACATTACTGAATGGAAACATAAAATATAAGTCCTAGTCTTGTTATCATGTTTTATTAAATCTTATCTCTCTACACATATAAACTGAAGTCCCCTGCTCGCCATTTTATGCATCAGAGCAAGTCTGAGGAACGACGGTAGAGATTTTGATACGGTCTTGGAATTTCCGGGAGCAAAATCATGCCAGTATTGATATCGATAACAGGCAAAAGGTATCAGATAGATTATACAGGGTGATTCAAAAAGAATACCACAACTTTAAAAATGTGTATTTGATGAAAGAAACATAATATAAGCTTCTGTTATACATCATTACAAAGAGTATTTAAAAAGGTTTTTTTTTCACTCAAAAACAAGTTCAGAGATGTTCAATATGGCCCCCTCCAGACAATCGAGCAATATCAACCCGATACTCCAACACGTTCCACACTCTCTGTAGCATATCAGGCGTAACAGTTTGGATAGCTGCTGTCATTTCTCGTTTCAAATCATCAATGGTGGTTGGGAGAGGTGGCCGAAACACCATATCCTTAACATACCCCCATAAGAAAAAATCGCAGGGGGTAAGATCAGGGCTTCTTGGAGGCCAGTGTTGAAGTGCTCTGTCATGGGCTGCCTGGCGGCCGATCCATCGCCTCGGGAAGTTGACGTTCAGGTACCTATTTCAGACGATAAGGTTTCATAACTAACCTTTTTCGTAGGACTCTCCGTACAGTTGATTGTGGAATTTGCAGCTCTCTGCTAGCTCTGTGAGTCGATTTTCCTGGGCTGCGAACAAGTGCTTGCTGGATGCGTGCTACATTTTCATCACTCGTTCTCGGCCGTCCAGAACTTTTCCCCTTGCACAAACACCCATTCTCTGTAAACTGTTTATACCAACGTTTAATACACCACCTATCAGGAGGTTTAACACCATACTTCGTTCGAAATGCACGCTGAACAACTGTCGTCGATTCACTTCTGCCGTACTCAATAACACAAATAGCTTTCTGTTGAGCGGTCGCCATCTTAGCATCAACTGACGCTGACGCCAAGTCAACAGCGCCTCAAGCGAACAAATGTACAACTAAATGAAACTTTATAGCTCCCTTAATTCGCCGACAGGTAGTGCTTAGCTCTGCCTTTTGTCGTTGCAGAGTTTTAAATTCCTAACGTTGTGGTATTCTTTTTGAATCACCCTATATAATGGTAAGACAGAGATTTAGGAACCAGGTTTTAAATTGTAAGACATTTCCAGGGGCAGATGTGGACTCTAACAACAATCTATTGGTTATGAACTGTAGATTAAAACTGAAGAAACTGCAAAAAGGTGGGAATTTAAGGAGATGGGACCTGGATAAACTGCAAGAACCAGAGGTTGCACAGAGTTTCAGGGAGAGCATAAGGGAACAATTGACAGGAATGGGGGAAAGAAATACAATAGAAGAAGAATGGGTAGCTTTGAGGGATGAAATAGTGAAGGCAGCAGAGGATCAAATAGGTAAAACGACGAGGGCAAGTTGAAACCCACGGGTAACAGAAGAAATATTGAATTTAATTGATGAAACGAGAAAATATGAAAATGCAGTAAATGAAGCAGGCAAAAAGGAATACAAACGTCTCAAAAATGATATCGACCGGAAGTGCAAAATTGCTGTGTGGGGATGGCTAGAGGACAAATGTAAGCATGTAGAGGAGCATATCACCAGGGGTAAGATAGATACCGCCTACAGGAAAATTAAAGGGACCTTTGGAGAAAGGTGAACAACTTGCATGAATATCAAGAGCTTTGATGGAAACCCAGTTATAAGCAAAGACGGGAAAGCAGAAAGGTGGAGGAAGTATATAGAGGGTCTATACAAGGAGGATGTACTTGAGGACAATATTATGGAAATCGAAGAGGATGTAGATGAAATGGGAGTTATGATACTGCTTGAAGAGTTTGACAGAGCACTGAAAGACCTGAGTCGAAACAAGGCCCCCGGAGTAGACAGCATTCCATTAGAACTACTGACAGCCTTGGGAGAGCCAATCCTGACAAAACTCTACCATCTGGTGAGCAAAATGTATGAGACATGCGAAATAACCTCAGACTTCAAGAAGAATATAATAATTCCAATCCCAAAGAAAGCAGGTGCTGACAGATGTGAAAATTACCGAACTATCAGTTTAATAAGTCACAGCTGCAAAATACTAACGCGAATTCTTTACAGACGAATGGAAAAACTGATAGAAGCCGACCTCGGGGAAGATCAGTTTGGATTCCGTAGAAATGTTGGAACACGTGAGGAAATACTGACCCTACGACTTAACTTAGAAGAAAGATTAAGGAAAGGCAAACCTACGTTTCTAGCATTTGTAGACTTAGAGAAAGCTTTTGACAATGTTGATTGGAATACTCTCTTTCAAATTCTGAAGGTGGCAGGGGTAAAATACAGGGAGCGAAAGGCTATTTACAATTTGTACAGAAAGCAGATGGCAGTTATAAGAGTAGAGGGATATGAAAGGGAAGCAGTGGTTGGGAAGGGAGTGAGACAGGGTTGTAGCCTATTCCAAATGTTATTCAATCTGTATATCGAGCAGCAATAAAGGAAACAAAAGAAAAGTTTGGAGTAGGTATTAAAATCCATGGAGAAGAAATAAAAACTTTGAGGTTCGCCGATGACATTGTAATTCTGTCAGAGACAGCAAAGGACTTGGAAGGGCAGTTGAACGGAATGGACAGTGTCTTGAAAGGAGGGTATAAGATGAACATCAACAAAAGCAAAACGAGGAGAATGGAATGTAGTCGAATTAAGTCGGGTGATGCTGAGGGAAATAGATTAGGAAATGAGACACTTAAAGTAGTAAAGGAGTTTTACTATTTGGGGAGCAAAATAACTGAGGATGGTCGAAGTACAGAGGATATAAAATGTAGACTGGCAATGGGAAGGAAAGCGTTTCTGAAGAAGAAAACTTTGTTAACATCGAGTATAGATTTAAATGTCAGGAAATCGTTTCTGAAAGTATTTGTGTGGAGTGTAGACATGTATGGAAGTGAAATATGGACGATAAATAGTTTAGACAAGAAGAGAATAGAAGCTTTCGAAATGTGATGCTACAGAAGTATGCTGAAGATTAGATGGGTAGACCAGATAACTAATGAGGAGGTATTGAATAGAACTGGGGAGATGAGGAGCTTGTGGCACAACTCGACTAGAAGAAGGGATCGGTTGGTAGGACATGTTCTGAGACATCGAGGGATCAGCAATTTAGTACTGGAGGGCAGCGTGGAGGGTAAAAATTGTAGAGAGAGACTAATAGATGAATACACTAAGCAGATTCAGAAGGATGTAGGCTGCAGTAGGTACTGGGAGATGAAGCTTGCACAGGGTCGAGTAGCATGGAGAACTGCATCAAACCAGTCTCAGGACTGAAGACCACAACAACAAAAAACAGGCAAAAATTGTTGAGATTCTCTATGCCCAGTGTGGATCAACTATGTATAATTATGAAACTTCCTGGTAAATTAAAACTGTGTGCCCGACCGACACTCGAACTCGGGACCTTTGCATTTCTTGGGCAGGTGCTCAACCATATGAGCTACCAAAGCACGACTCACGCCCGGTCCTCACAGCTTTACTTCTGCCAGTATCTCGTCTCCTACCTTCCAAACTTTACAGAAGCTCTCATGCGAACCTTGCGGAACTAGCACTCCTGAAAGAAAGGATACTGCGGAGACATGGCTTAGCCACAGCCTGGTTCATGTTGCATGAGATTTTAACTCTGCAGCGGAGTATGCGCTGACATGAAACTTCCTGGCAGATTAAAACCGTGTGCCCGACCGAGACTCGAACTCGGGACCTTTGTCTTTCGCGGGCAAGTGGTCTACCATCTGAGCTATCGAAGCAAGACTCACACCTGGTCCTCACAGTTTTACTTCTGCCAGGAGACATACTGTAAAGTTTGGAAGGTAGGAGACGAGATACTGGCAGAAGCAAAGGTGTGAGAACCGGGCCTGGGTCGTGCTTGGGTAGCTCAGTTGGTAGAGCACTTGCCCGCGAAAGGCAAAGTTCCCAAGTTCGAGTCTCGGTCGGGCACACAATTTTAATCTGCCAGGAAGTTTCATATGAGCACATACTCCGCTGCAGAGTGAAAATCTCATTCTGTATATATAATTATGTTTGTACGGAAACCTCAGTTCGCGACACCTACTCGCACTTGGCCAGTTTGTCCACCTGAAAAAATTCCTTTGTTTTTAAATAACATCGCAGGCTAGCTGAAAGAACGCGTGGACCATGACTGGCAACAGATGTAGTAACATTCTATGCCACAGGGGTACAAAAACTCGAGCCGCGCTACTACAAGTGCCTCTAAAAAGGAAGGAGCTATGTAACCTGATATATCCAGATTCGTAATTTTTTCCAGTAAACCGTTTTTCTGTATCTGTACTCGTTTTATTTTTATTATCAAACGGACCTTTTTTTCTCCATGAACCCCGTTTCTAGGAGTATACGAATGGAGCGACTTCAAGGGAACGATTACATAAAGCTGAACGTCTTGTAAGTGAAATGTTTCTTTCGTCCTTTGTTTAGCTTCTGATGTAATTATAAATTTTAAATTATTCAGCGAAAGGAAACACTTTAAAATTTTATAAAGAGACAATATTTTATTTGCCAGAATTGTTTAATCATGTAAATATGAGGTTTTATTTCTTGTGTTTGCGGCAAGTTATTACATGTTGTTATAGTTCTAAATTCTATATAAAGAGCGTAGGCCAAAAGTCGATATCGGTCGGCGGTGTGCTTGATAATTAGTATCCTCACACACATGTAAAAATACTTTGCAAAGCAGATTATCGGACTTCGTTTAAAAATGCAGGTTCACTTTAATTAATTGAATAATTAACGACAGAGCGCTAATGGCGCATGATCGTTGCTTCACCAAACGTACCGGCTGTAACTTAGTTAAAGCGGCAAAAACATACTTTCACTGTCCTGATATGAAAGGAGTGGAAGGATTCTCATGTACTGAAATATTACACAATGATTATTCATAAAAGCCGCATAATACACAGCATTTACAATTAATGTAGTCGGTATCTAGAAAGGGAAGAAAAACAATTATAAAACGATCTAGGGGTTGTGAAAACAATCTAGGAGGTTCAATATATATCACAGATGCATTTTACATTAAAGGATGATCGCTGTATTACCCGCTTTGCTTCGATAATAATGATAATCCATGGTGCTTGTTTGATATCGAAATGAATATAGAGTAGCTGACAGCCAACATTTTATGTGGGAGAATTGTTTTGAAATTGCATTATTCTTTGACGTGAGGGGGATAACACTCAAAGCAACTCCATAAAAAGGAAAAGGCAGACTGAGATTCTGTAAAACTTGAGTCTTTGGAGTTTGTCATCTCATGCTGATTCGTAGCTCACATTATATCCGTAATAAGAGCGTGCCCTCAGTAGGGATCAGTAATAAGTCATCGCTTTCCGCCGATTAGAGCCCCCACCATACTCCAGTCGTAGTTCTAATGAGATTGCAGGCTTTTTCACATCTGGTGATGCTAGTCGG
The DNA here is from genome assembly GCF_021461395.2 of Schistocerca americana. NCBI lineage: Eukaryota > Metazoa > Arthropoda > Insecta > Orthoptera > Acrididae > Schistocerca > Schistocerca americana. Next base: position 561,828,867 of record NC_060124.1, read on the forward strand.
ATATGAGAAGCCCATCTTCATTTGTCATAGATGATCATTCCAAGATGTCGTTTTGTTTCCGCAACTGGCTATTGTCCCAGTTACATTCTTTGGGAAGTAGAAGACTGTCGCTAGTAAAGACCACAAGAGTGGAATTGCTGTTAGAGAGTCCGAACCCACGTTCTGTGCACCGCTCACGCAGACGAATGAGAGCGTTGTGAATTTTTACATGACGGTACCGAAGAGAACTGGATTCGTATTAGATTCATACGTCGTCTGCGTATTGCAGTATTTGGATGTGACTGGCAGATGTCTACAGCACAGAGTATGGACAAAAAAAAGCCAAGGCTTATCCCTGCGGGAGTCGTCTGCTAGTTTTTCAGGGTCCCAGTGTAGTTCCGTGTGGCAAAATGATTGCTTTTTATTGTTCAGGAAGCTTACAATGACAGGCACGAGTGGTTTTGGAATCTGAAACTTTCCTAGTTTTTCTCTAAGATCGACGACGTTGTCGTATGCTTTAGTGAAGTCTATGAATTGAGGTGTTGAGATCAAAAAGGGGATATATCACTCAGTTGATGTTCTGAGCTATACTGAAAAAACTGTATAATTGTGAATAGCGTTATTCCCAAACCTTATACTTAGTCCCACACACACACACAATCTGCAGTCATAGGATGAAGGCAACTAATAGAAAATGGTAACAGAAAATGACTGACATATCCCATTTTTGATTTAAACAACATTCATTGTACTGAAATATTGTATAACGAAACAAGATACCACATCTACTAGCAAAATATTATTTTTATCATTTCCACATGGTCATACGCATGTAACATGGGAGAGTTAATTCCACATGTTTTACTTATTAAACAACACTTTTTATATTGACAGAGATATATGTTCATAAATTTGTGACTCTTGATCACTGTCCCAAACCTCACTTCCAGATTCATTGGTGTCCTCTCCACCAGTCAGTTTATTAATATCGGATTGCTTTGGAAGGTTATCAAAATGCTCACGAAACTGCAAAGGGATAACGTCAATCATGCTTTCAATATCCTTCAGTTTCTCAGGTTTCAGTGGAGTGACGTTCATGTATGCTCTCGGCACTTTATGGAAATGAGGGACTGTCCCAGACTTAAACAGACGAAAATCATACTTCACCATTCCACTGCTACTGGGTGAAACAGAGACGCATTTTGACTGGTCAGTGTACTCAAATAGTTTGTAGCGTGTAACAGTCCATTTTTGTCCTTTCACAGTTACAGACTTCTTAAAAAAAATCGATCTAGATGTTTCTGATAGTCAAGAAATGCGTCTTGTGTGCATAGTTCAATATGCATGCGTTTCCTTCCTTCTGTAGTACTGTGAACCATTGGTGGGGAGTATACACTGTGTCCTGTTTCCTTTTCCGTAATTCCAGCCTTGTAAAGTCCCTATCGCAGACATTTTAGGAATGCCAACGGGTTGGGAACATGTGGAAAAGGTTGGAAAATCTACCACTATGAACTAAAGTGTACCAAAATTGAACCATTGTGCGATTCCTATTCTGTCCTTTCATGCATCTAAAAATCCATATAACGTTTCCACAATAGAGGCCACATGTTTAGTTATGAAATCCATAGGGAGAGAAACCACTGCATTAGGACCCTTCTTAGCATTACTTCATCAAACATACAAATGAAAGCTTTGTTATCAGAAAATCTATGAATACCAAATATAAATACCTATGTCTGCCGCAAATAGAACATATCTGTTCCGTTATGTGTGGAAGAGGCACGTTCTGCATGAAATCGAAAGTGATCTTTTCTGATTTTCCCACCTCTTCCCTTGTACAAGTTTTTCACAAAGTGCCATGTTATGATAGAACAGACGTGCCCGAAACTTGTGGAGGATCAACTCAGTTTTCGCTGCAGTCTTGATAGCAGGGTGGTTCTCTCCTTCAATTTTACATGTAAGCCTTTCACATTTACCACAGACATCCACTCCAGGACGACCAAAGCCATAGTTGTGTTTATTCTTGAAATAATCATAAAAATAACGATATCTTACTTTTGGTTTGAACAAACCTAGGTCAGTAGCGTTGCTTTGAAACCTATAAATTATGTACATTTCGGGGTCGTATTTTTCAAGAAACATTTTCCACATGGTTTTCACAGATTAAGAACTTGAGAGGTATCTCTTCTTCCTACCACAACGTCCATGATTTGCTACCCTTACTGAAAACGAATCAATGAATTCCGCTATCATGACACTGGTATATTCTGGAACGGAATAATGGTTGTGGTGTCTACCACGACCATCATGTGGCGAAGTCACTCCTCCTTGACTTAAGCGGCACAGTCTCCGCACACGGTGTTTTGTTATGCCATGGAGTACAATATAAGCTTTCTTGCATACCGTAGTTTCCTTGAAGTCAACTTTAACATGCAGATAAAAGTGAATTAGTATCATAAAACAAAAATCTACATAATCGTAATACTGTAACCCTATTAAATATATGCCTTAACTATTTGCCTTAAGGATTTTACAAAACGTGGATCAAAGATGTACATAATTCTGGAACGAAATGGTTGATAAAATATTACAGTTGTCATGCCAGTTACCTGATAATAATAATTTGATGTCCTTACACTATTGGTAATGGAATTTGGGCATGGTCTCCTTGCTTTTGGAATGAACGGAAGAATTTGAGCACTCAAGTACCCTCCCGTCCGTCTTCGTTGGGCATATTGTAGAATTCTGTCAACAATAGTTCCTTCTCAGCGAACGAGAACTTCTCAAAACATTTACGCCGTCATCTGTAAACAGATATTGGCGTATTATTAACCTATATACTCGGCGAATAACATATTTTTACCGATTTTCTGTGTTACAACTAAAACTTAAATTGAAACTTTGCGTCCATGAAAGGAATTTATATTCACATTTTAGTACACTGTTTCTACATTACGTACATAGAATTCAAACAATGAATATTGTATGACTATTTACCTGCAATGTGCAACTGTTTCCCTCATAGGAACAATGTTTCCATTCCGATTGGTGTGCTCCAAACCCTTGACCTTCTATCGTTTAATCACATTCCTCTTCCACAATTCGGGACGACTTTTGTTCCTTCTAAATTCATGTAAATCATTTTCGGACTCGTCTGACGGTTCCATCACCGAAGTCATTTTGAAATCTCACAGCTGATTACTGCAAACCACTACAGTGCTGCCCTCACGCCTCACGATCTTTCGTGAAATATAGGGACTTGTCCCTGTGGCCTCTTTCTTCCCAAAACGTAATTTCAACACTGGTTTTGACAGGGAAAAAAATTCTGAACGAGTCCCATTTTTGAACCGACAGATGCGGAATCGTGTGAAAACGCAACTACAGTAATAACTCATATACCACAAAAATGGTAAGTCCCATTTCTGATCTCACCGCCTCAATTATTCCGAGACAAATTTAGCTCTATATCACTAAGTAAAGCGACTTTCTAAATGTGTCTTGGAAACACCTGTTCATAGCTCTACAGACGGCTACGTTTTCGCCAACATCAGTTTGCGCTTCACCTTGGTCGGCAATTGAAAGCTGTCATAAACGCAGCCATGTGTCACGGACTTCCGTAAGTTGATTCTACCGTAGGAGTGGCCTAGGAGTGAAGAATGAATATATTAAGATTTTATGCAAGAGACAGCGGTTTTTCATGCATCTTATTGTTTATGACGTCATATCTCCTTATGTATGTGTCACACAATGGTATAGTTTTGTAAGTACATTCAGCGACATACGTGGATACTGTTTACAAAACGTGTTCCTACAAGAGTTAGAAGCAAAGAAGTAATAAATCTAAACGTCATGCATGATACTGGAGTATTTCATACATCTCACTGTTTATGACTTCATTACTACATAGGTATGTAGTTCATAGCGATTGTGTATATCAAGTTTAGTTGAAGTCGGTTCAGTGGTTTAGTAGGAAATGTGTAACATGCGCACATACACACATATGTATACCCATTTCTATAATATATATATGTTAATACATTTGGTCACGAAATGTTCATTTCCAGCATCAGTCTATATGATTACCCTGCAACTCACAATTAAATGCCTTGAAGAGTGTTCATCGAACCACCTTCACGCTATTTCTGTACAGTTCCACTCTCGAACGGCGGCGGAAAAAACAAACACGTAAATCATTCTGTGCGAACTCTGATTTCTCATATTTTATCATGAGTACCTTTCCTCTCTAGTCAGATGGGCACCAACAAAATTTTCCCTGCCCTAACGAAAAACACCTTTGTTTTAGTGATTGACATCTCTCCTATTTCGCGGTGATACAAATCGAGCTGTCCTTCATTTAACTTTTTCATGTCCTCCATCAGTCCCATCTGATGCGGATTCCACATCGCACAGCAATACTCCAGAGGAGGGCACACAAGTGTGGTGTAGGCAGTCTCTTTAGTAGAAACTGCTGAACAGTCTTTCTGCTAGTAAATCGTAATCTTCGGTTTGCTTTATCCACAACATTATCAGTGTGATCGTTCGAGTTTAAGTTCTTCGTAATTGTAATTCGTAAGTACATATATGAATTTACTTCTTTAGATTTGTATGTTCTATCGTGTAACTGAAATTAAGCGGATTTCTTTTAGTAGTCACTTGGATGGCTTCTCATTTTTCATTATTTATAGTCAACTGACAGTTTTAACGCCATACAGATGTCTAAATCATTTTTCAAGTGGTTTTGATCATTTGATGACTTTACAAGACGGTAAATGAGTGCTTCATCTGCAAACACTCTAAGTGTGCTTCTCAGATCCTATCCTACGTCGTTGATGCAGATCGGAAACAGCATACGACCTAAAACACTTCCTAGGGGAAGGCCAGATTTTACTTCTGTTTTACCCGATGACTTTCCGTTATATTACTACAAGACGTGACCTTCCTAAAAGCAAATCACGAATCCAGTCAAACATCTGAGCTATACTCCATAGGCGCGCAATTTCATTAGAAGACGACTGTGAGAGCGGTGTCGAAACCCATCTGGTAATCTGAAAAAACGGAATCAGTCGGTGGTAAACATTCACAGCTAAACACACCCTTCAGATATACATTCATGCTCATCAATTAACGATAACTGCAGAATGTGGTGCCACACAACGTGGTACTACACAAAACTGGCGCTAATAGCACAGGCACATAGGGATCATACACGACATAGATCTGTAAGTCCACGGGATTGGTGATAAGTTGAGGAAACCGTCCCGAAACACACGTGCTACAAAACACCACTGTTTCCTGCACATGTACTCGGACATCAATATGGTATATGATGACCATGCACCCATACACAGGCCGCACAAGGGGTTGGCTTACTCTGGACCAGATGGTTGAGCAGCTGCTGCGGTATAGCATCCCATTCTTGCACCAGTGCCTGTCTGAGCTCTTGAAGTGTCCTAGGGGTTTGAAGACGTGCAGCGACTCGTCGACCGAGGGCATCCCAGACGTGCTCGATGGGGTTGAGGTTTGGAGAACAGGTAGGCCACTCCATTCACCTGATATCTTCTGTTTCAAGGTACTCCTCCACGATTGCACCTCGGTGGGGCCATGCGCTATCATTCCTCAGGAGGAACGTGGGACCCACTGCACCCCTGCACAGGCGGACATACTGGTGCAAAATGACGTCCCGATACACCTGACCTGTTACATTTCCTCTGTCAAAGACATTCAGGGATGTACGTGCACCAATCATAATCCCACCCCACACCATTAAACCACGACCTACATACAGGTCCCTTTCAAGGACAATAAGGGGTTGGTATCTGGTTCCTGGTTCACGCCAGATGAAAACCCGGCGAGAATCAATGTTCAGACTATACATGGACTCGTCCATGAACATAACCTAGGACCATTGTTCCAATGACCATGTACCGTGTTATTGACACCAGGCCCACTGTTCCAATGATCATGTACCGTGTTATTGACACCAGGCTTTACGGGCTCTCCTGTGGCCAGGGCTCAGTGGACTACACCTTGCAGGTCTCTGGGCGAATAAACCATCTTTCTTCAGTCGTCTGTGTGTCTGGAAACAAATGTTCCAGTGGCTGCGGTAAGGTCCCGAGCAAGGCTACCTGCGGGACTCCGTGACAGTCTGCGGGCACTGATGGTGAGATATCGGTCTTCTTGTGGTACTGTACACTGTGGACGTCCCGTACTGTGGCGCCTGGACACGTTTCCTGCCAGCTGGAATCGCTGCCATAATCTTGAGATCACACTTTGTGGCAAACAGAGGCCTGTGCTACGACTTGCTGTCTTTGACCAGCCTCCAGTCGCCCTAATATTCTATCCCTCATAACATCATCAGTATGTGTTCTCTGAGGCATTTTCAACACAAAGTCACCATCAGAACGTCTGAAAACTTCTGCACAAATACTCGCTGCACCGTACTGTGAGATGCACCAACACACAGTATGTGGACTGCTGCCAACGCCACCGTGCGACGACCGCAGGTCAAAATCACCGCATGGTCATACCCCGAGGTGATTTAAACCCCCAAACCGCCCACTAGAGCGTTGTTTCACCATGTATCAGCGTTATCCTTAATTTATGAGCATGAGTGTATATTACGTGGACAAGTTAAAGTGGCTGTCTTAGGCGGGATGCGTATTGACTTCTGGTTGCTTAAGATATCGCTAGAGTTCAGGCCTGAGCTACTTCGTTAATTAGTCTGCCAACCTAAGCAAGTAATTTCACTGCATCTGCAACCAAACACCGCTTGCATTGCTCATTGTTTTGCAGTTCTAGAATGAGAGAAGAGACTAATCCTGGTCCATCATGGTGTCTGATTACGACTCTCACAACCCAATGAAAATGGGTCAGTTCTGCTGTTGCAGAAGCTCAGAGCACGGGTGTAGGTTGACAGCTGTGGAAGAGGGAGGCGGGAACTATTGCCCTTCATCACTCCTCTCCTCTTCGCTCCTACAAGTTCTCGTCTTTTTACTCTCGTAAGTCATTGTGATGTTATAGTGTTCGTACTACAACAGCACTGTCGCAGTCGGACGGATTACCACGACACAGTGTGCTTTCGGGGCACAGTGATCAAGTTATCGTTGCGACAACCCATGTTGCTGACGACAGAGCTCGACCTGCTTGCCACCCTCGCAGTATGTCGACGTGTGGCAACACTCCTGTAACGGGGAGTCGACACAGCTCGTCCGCCGCAGAGAGATAAACAATTCTGCTGGCAGCGAAGAACTAGACGAGGCAGTGCAGAACACCCGACCTGTGTGTCGGGCCAGACAGGCAACCGCCAACCACGCCCTTCGGCGTCCGACGTTCGACGCCTGCACGGCCGCCGCCGCCACCCAAGCACTTCCACTGTGCGCCGCCCCAACAATGCGTGGCCTTTAAGAATGACCGTCTCCGCTCTAAAGATACAGTGGATCGACGTAAGGCTGAAAACAACGGGCGAGGGCGCACATATTGGCCCGCTCCAGTATGAGTAAAGAGTGTCGCTGTGACTCGTCCACTTTGTAGTGGCGGCTCTCACATTCGACACTGTCTCCCTCGCCTGCCGATCGAAACCACAAAATCCTGGTGGGAGAACAGGTTCACCATCTGCATCTACATAGAAGCCACCGTACGGTGCGTGGCAGAGGGTACCCTGTACCAAGGCTAGTCATTTCCTTTCCTGTTCCATTTGCAAATGGAACGAGGGAAAAACGACTATTGGCCTCTGTATGAGCCCTAATTTCTCGTATCTTATCTTCGTAGTCCTTACACGCTGTGTATGTTCACGGCATTAGAATCGTTCGGCAAGTCAGCTACAAATGCCAGTTCTCTACATTTTCTCAATAGTGTTTCTCGAAAAGAAAGTCGCCTTTTCTCCAGGGATTCCCATTTGAGTCCCAGAAGCATCTCCGTAACACTTTATTTTTGTGACAAATCTAGTAGCCCTACTCTGAACTGCTTAGATGTATTCCTTCAATCCGACCTGGTATGGATCCCAAACACTCGAACAGTATTCAAGAACAGAGCGCATCAGCGTCCTACATGCGGTCTCCTTTACAGGTAAACCACTTTTTCCTAAATCTCTCCCAATAAACCGAAGTCGACCATTCGCCTATCCATACCACAGTTCTGATATGCACCGTTACGCCCTGATATTTAGACGACCGTGTCAATCAGGACGCCGACCGGGGTGGCCGAGCGGCTCTAGGCGCTACAGCCTGGAACCGCGCGACCGCTACGGTCGCAGGTTCGAATCCTGCCTCGGGCATGGATGTGTGTGATGCCCTTAGGTTAGTTAGGTTTAAGTAGTTCTAAGTACTAGGGGACTGATGACCTCAGAAGTTAAGTCCCAAAGCGCTCAGAGCCATTTGAACCATTCAATCGGGACACTAGTAATACTGTAACCGAATCGAACATGTTTTCCCTACTCTCCGCATTAAATTGCACTTTTTCACATTTAGAGCTAGTTGCTATTCATCGCACCAACTAGAAATTTTGTCTAAATCGTCTTGTATCTTCCTGCAATCACTCACATTCGATATCTTTCCGTACACCACAACATAATCAGCAAAAAACTCCAGATTGCTACAGAACCTGTCCGACAAATCATTTATGTATTTATGTATGTAGGGAACAACAGCGGAGCTATCACATTTCCCTGGGGAACTCTTGACTGTACCCTATCCTCTGATGAACATTCGCCGTCGAGGACTATTCTGGGTTCTATTACTTAATAAGTCTTTGAACCACTCACATATCTGTGAACATACTCCACACGCTCATACTTTCGTTAACATTCTGCAATGGGGCTCCGTGTCGAATGCTTTCCGGAAATCTAGAAGTGTGGAATGTGCCCGTTGTGCTTCATCCGTAGTTCGCATTATATCATACGAGAAAAGGGCAAGCTAAGCGCGAGGGATCTTTCTGAAATCACAGTGATTCATGGACGCAAGCATTTCAGTCTCTAGGAATTTGATTATATTCGAACATAAATATATTCGAGGATTACCATCCTGATAGGCTGAACTAACTCCCCTCCCATCACGTAACAAAAGACTGGAGAACTTTCCATTACACCACATTAACCAGAGGGCATGGTTCAGTTTGTGATTCTATGATGTGCTGTTGAAGCACAGGTCATATTATTAACGTTTACAAACAATTAGAATAAAATAGAGTAATATTATTTCAAGTAGTGACAGTGGATTGTCGCATACACTCCACGCGATTAGACTTGGTTATTAGTACAATCTGTGCCTCAAGCTACTGATCACAATTTTGTTACTTATACTGTCAAGCATATAATTTAACAATTCAGTACCTTTTGAATATTGTTATTACGCCATTTGTAGTTCACGGAAACAAATGCAGTGGATTGAAATGGCCTACAGTGGAAAATTGGAGTGAGTGTGGTATCAGATGGAGAAAGGTGTAGCGGTAGATGGAGGAGGAAGCTGGATAGGGTGTAAATTGAGATAATGGGTGAGAGAGAGTGTGCAGAGGGTTTATTTTTGTATGTATACAGAGAATATTAGGGAAGGCGAATTGTCGACTTCGGTTTATTGGGAGAATTTTACGAAAGAAGTGTAAAGAAGACCACATACAGGGTGTTACAAAAAGTTACGGCCAAACTTTCAGGAAACATTCCTCATACACAAATAATGAAAAGATGTTACGTGGACATGTGTCCGGAAACGCTTAATTTCCATGTTAGAGCTCATTTTAGTTTCGTCAGTATATCCTGTACTTCCTCGATTCACCGCCATGATTTCATACGGGATACTCTACCTGTGCTGCTAGAACATGTACCTTTACAAGTACGGCACAACATGTGGTTCATGCACGCTGGAGCTCCTGCACATTTCAGTCGAAGTGTTCGTACGCTTCTCAACAACAGATTCGGTGACCGATGGATCGATAGAGGCGGACCAATTCCATGGCCTCCACGCTCTCCTGACCTCAGCCCTCTTGACTTTCATTTATGGAGGCATTTGAAAGCTCCTGTCTACGCGACCCCGATTCCAAATGTAGAGACTCTTCGTGCTCGTATTGTGGACGGCTGTGATACAATACTCCATTCTCCAGGGCTGCATCAGTGCATCAGGGATTCCATGTGACGGAGGGTGGATGAATGTATCCTCGCTAACGGAGGACATTTTGAACATTTCCTGTAACAAAGTGTTTGAAGTCAGGCTGGTACGTTCTGTTGCTGTGTGTTTCCATTCCATGATTAATGTGATTTGAAGAGAAGAAATAAAATGAGCTCTAACATGGAAAGTAAGCGTTTCCGGACACATGTCCACATAACATATTTTCTTTCTTTGTGTGTGAGGAAGGTTTCCTGAAAGTTTGGCCGTACCTTTTTGTAACAACCTGTATAGGACGCTGGTGCAACTTGTTCTTGAGTACTGCTCGAGTGTTTGGGATCCGTACCAGGTAGGACTGTAGGAAGACATCGATTGGATTCAGAGGCAGGCTGCTACATTTGTTACCGGTAGGTTAGAACCATGGACCCCCCCCCCCCCCCCCCCCCATGAACCATGGACCTTGCCGTTGGTGGGGAGGCTTGCGTGCCTCAGCGATACAGATAGCCGTACCGTAGGTGCAACCACAACGGAGGGGTATCTGTTGAGAGGCCAGACAAACGTGTGGTTCCTGAAGAGGGGCAGCAGCCTTTTCAGTAGTTGCAAGGGCAACAGTCTGGATGATTGACTGATCTGGCCTTGTAACAATAACCAAAACGGCCTTGCTGTGCTGGTACTGCGAACGGCTGAAAGAAAGGGGAAACTACAGCCGTAATTTTTCCCGAGGGCATGCAGCTTTACTGTATGATTACATGATGATGGCGTCCTCTTGGGTAAAATATTCCGGAGGTAAAATAGTCCCCCATTCGGATCTCCGGGCGGGGACTACTCAAGAGGATGTCGTTATCAGGAGAAAGAAAACTGGCGTTCTACGGATCGGAGCGTGGAATGTCAGATCCCTTAATCGGGCAGGTAGGTTAGAAAATTTAAAAAGGGAAATGGATAGGTTAAAGTTAGATATAGTGGGAATTAGTGAAGTTAGGTGGCAGGAGGAACAAGACTTCTCGTCAGGTGACTGCAGGGTTATAAACACAAAATCAAATAGGGGTAATGCAGGAGTAGGTTTAATAATGAATAGGAAAATAGGAATGCGGGTAAGCTACTACAAACAGCATAGTGAACGCATTATTGTGGCCAAGATAGATACGAAGCCCACGCCTACTACAGTAGTACAAGTTTATATGCCAACTAGCTCTGCAGATGACGAAGAAATTGAAGAAATGTATGATGAAATAAAAGAAATTATTCAGATTGTGAAGGGAGACGAAAATTTAATAGTCATGGGTGACTGGAATTCGAGTGTAGGAAAAGGGAGAGAAGGAAACATAGTAGGTGAATATGGATTGGGGGACAGAAATGAAAGAGGAAGCCGCCTGGTCGAATTTTGCACAGAGCACAACATAATCATAACTAACACTTGGTTTAAGAATCATGAAAGAAGGTTGTATACATGGAAGAACCCTGGAGATACTAAAAGGTTTCAGATAGATTATATAATGGTAAGACAGAGATTTAGGAACCAGGTTTTAAATTGTAAGACATTTCCAGGGGCAGATGTGGACTCTGACCACAATCTATTGGTTATGACCTGTAGATTAAAACTGAAGAAACTGCAAAAAGGTGGGAATTTAAGGAGAAGGGACTTGGATAAACTAAAAGAACCAGAGGTTGTACAGAGATTCAGGGAGAGCATAAGGGAGCAATTGACAGGAATGGGGGAAATAAATACAGTAGAAGAAGAATGGGTAGCTTTGAGGGATGAAGTAGTGAAGGCAGCAGAGGATCAAGTAGGTAAAAACACGAGAGCTAGTAGAAATCCTTGGGTAACAGAAGAAATATTGAATTTAACTGATGAAAGGAGAAAATATAAAAATGCAGTAAGTGAAACAGGCAAAAAGGAATACAAAGGTCTCAAAAATGAGATCGACAGGAAGTGCAAAATGGCTAAGCAGGGATGGCTAGAGGACAAATGTAAGGATGTAGAGGCCTATCTCACTAGGGGTAAGATAGATACCGCCTACAGGAAAATTAAAGAGACCTTTGGACATACGAGAACAACTTGTATGAATATCAAGAGCTCAGATGGAAACCCAGTTCTAAGCAAAGAAGGGAAAGCAGAAAGGTGGAAGGAGTATATAGAGGGTCTATACAAGGGCGATGTACTTGAGGACAATATTATGGAAATGGAAGAGGATGTAGATGAAGATGAAATGGGAGATATGATACTGCGTGAAGAGTTTGACAGAGCACTGAAAGACCTGAGTCGAAACAAGGCCCCCGGAGTAGACAATATTCCATTGGAACTACTGACGGCCGTGGGAGAGCCAGTCCTGACAAAACTCTACTGTCTGGTGAGCAATATGTATGAGACAGGCGAAATACCCTCAGACTTCAAGAAGAATATAATAATTCCAACCCCAAAGAAAGCAGGTGTTGACAGATGTGAAAATTACCGAACTATCAGCTTAATAAGTCACAGTTGCAAAATACTAACACGAATTCTTTACAGACGAATGGAAAAACTATTAGAAGCCAACCTCGGGGAAGATCAGTTTGGATTCCGTAGAAACACTGGAACACGTGAGGCAATACTGACCTTACGACTTATCTTAGAAGAAAGATTAAGGAAAGGCAAACCTACGTTTCTAGCATTTGTAGACTTAGAGAAAGCTTTTGACAATGTTGACTGGAATACTCTCTTTCAAATTCTAAAGGTGGCAGGGGTAAAATACAGGGAGCGAAAGGCTATTTACAATTTGTACAGAAACCAGATGGCAGTTATAAGAGTCGAGGGACATGAAAGGGAAGCAGTGGTTGGGAAGGGAGTAAGACAGGGTTGTAGCCTCTCCCCGATGTTGTTCAATCTGTATATTGAGCAAGCAGTAAAGGAAACAAAAGAAAAATTCGGAGTAGGTATTAAAATTCATGGAGAAGAAATAAAAACTTTGAGGTTCGCCGATGACATTGTAATTCTGTCAGAGACAGCAAAGGACTTGCAAGAGCAGTTGAATGGAATGGACAGTGTCTTGAAAGGAGGATATAAGATGAACATCAACAAAAGCAAAACAAGGATAATGGAATGTAGTCTAATGAAGTCGGGTGATGCTGAGGGAATTAGATTAGGAAATGAGGCACTTAAAGTAGTAAAGGAGTTTTGCTATTTGGGGAGCAAAATAACTGATGATGGCCGAAGTAGAGAGGATATAAAATGTAGGCTGGCAATGGCAAGGAAAGCGTTTCTGAAGAAGAGAAATTTGTTAACATCCAGTATTGATTTAAGTGTCAGGAAGTCATTTCTGAAAGTATTCGTATGGAGTGTAGCCATGTACGGAAGTGAAACATGGACGATAAATAGTTTGGACAAGAAGAGAATAGAAGCTTTCGAAATGTGGTGCTACAGAAGAATGCTGAAGATTAGATGGGTAGATCACATAACTAATGAGGAAGTATTGAATAGGATTGGGGAGAAGAGAAGTTTGTGGCACAACTTGACCAGAAGAAGGGATCGGCTGGTAGGACATGTTCTGAGGCATCAAGGGATCACCAATTTAGTATTGGAGGGCAGCGTGGAGGGTAAAAATCGTAGAGGGAGACCAAGAGATGAATACACTAAGCAGATTCAGAAGGATGTAGGTTGCAGTAGGTACTGGCAGATGAAAAAGCTTGCACAGGATAGAGTAGCATGGAGAGCTGCATCAAACCAGTCTCAGGACTGAAGACCACAACAACAACAACAGGTTAGAACGACACTTAGGTGTTACGGAGATGCTTCAGGAACTCAAGTGGGGGTCCCTGGAGGGAAGGCAACGTTCTTTTCGAGAAACCCTATTGAGAAAATTTAGAGAAACCGGTATTTGAAGCTGACTGCCCAACGCTTCTACTATCGGCAACATACATTGCACGTAAGGACCACGAAGATAAGAAACGAGAAATTAGGGCTCATATGGAGGCATACAGAGCAGTCATTCTTCCCTCTCTCTATTTGCGAGTAGAACACGAAAGAAAAACTCCTCTTCAGCGGAGTGTGCGTTGATATGAAACTTCCTGGCAGATTGAAACTGTGTGCCAGGCCGAGACTCCAACTCGGGACCTCTGCCTTTCGCTGGCAAGCGCTCTACCCACTGAGCTAGCCAAGCACGACCCACGATCCGCCTTCACAGCTTCAGTTCTGTCTTCCAAACCTGAGAAAGCTCTCCTGCGAACCTTGCAGAACTAGCACTCCAGGAAAAATGGATATTGCGGAGACATGGCTAGGCCACAGCAATTTTAATCTGTCAGGAAGTTTCAGGAAAGAAAATGACTATTAGTGGTGCAGGGAACACTCTGCCTTGCACCGTACGGCGGCTTGCGCAGTAACTATGTAGATACAGATAGATGTAGGTGTAGAATGAACTGTTACTCAGTTTTCTGACACTGTTGTATCTGTTGTATTGACAGCGATTACCGAATATTCTTTCATTTTACCGCTAAGTGGTAAACTGGTGATCATGCCACGCCAAAAAATTCCGATTTAGTCCTTCTAAACAGAACTATAACTCCAATACGTAATGGAATAAAATAGGGAAACAAAATATTGTGACTGATGGCACCATATTATTTACAAAAATATTCCTAGCTTATAATCATAGACAGGGAGATCTTTGACGAAATATGTATGAATAACGTGGTTTCATTAGTCACAGACGGCTCCGTAACGACTGAAATCTCGTTCTCTCTGTGCTTTCGTATGATGGTTCAGATGGCTCTGAGCACTATGAAACTCAACTTCTGAGGTCATCAGTCCCCTAGAACTTAGAACTACTTAAACCTAACTAACCTAAGGACATCACATACATCTATGCCCGGGGCAGGATTCGAACCTGCGACCGTAGCGGTCACGTGGTTTCAGACTGAAGCGCCTAGAACCGCTCGGCCACACCGGCCGGCTCTGTGCTTTCAATCGCGACTGTTGTGAAAGTAAGCATTGCCTTATTTTATTTTGACTGAAGATGTATCTCACGAGATATATCTTAATAAGTTAATCGCTGGTGTTTCCAATCTCTAAATACTTCGATACTTGTCGTCACTTTCGTTTCGTATCAGTGCTATTCGTTCACTCGCAATGTGTGTGTAGCTCATTTCTCTCAAAATTTTAAAATATGTCCCCGATCCGCTTGAACTTTATCTGCTGAAGACTGTATTTTTACAAACAAATGTAATCTGTATCTTATGTTTCAAATATTGCACTATTTGAAAACTGGTTCTCCATTCCATCTATTATACGACGCCTAAAATAGAATCTTTTGGAAGAAACTATAAAAAATAATGTTATTGTTATGTATTGGTAATAGAAGTGATTATAGCTGGTCACCTTCAGTAATGTGATGTAATAAAAATTCAAACAATTTAATAAACCAGCTGATAGAATGTTACCATTAGTGCCACCAAAGCTAAAAGTGTTACTTATATGTGTAATGCTACTTAAATTACAGTTGTCGTGTTGTAGCAAGAGAAATAATAAATCATTTGGAGCAAATAAAGTCAATAATTAATAATTTACAATTAGAAGTCATTCTCTAAGTGCATCAAGACGAAAGAACGACGAGTGCATACAGAACATCTGATTCCAAGGCTAACTAGAACTATCACTCATATTCCAAGCAAAATTTTAATTGAATACGCTCACGACAAGAACCTTGTCCAAAAGAAAAGAAAAAAAAATTCTTCGTAACATGATGTCACAAGCATTGAGATACAGGGAGGTAAAACGATGAAGAGCTATGGACACCTTCCGTATTCCATTTTGTATCGCAACCAGTAGAAAGAACTGCAGCTATTCCTCTCTCTTACACCAATGCTATTACACCGTTTCAGGCTTCATCATCTAGCGAAATGTCCCATTGCCTGAATCCTGAATCCGCTCACGTGAGTTATATCAACCTGAATTCTATCATCTGCCTCTGTTAGACCCCAGATTCATTCTGAGTTGTAATTCTGGGCGCACACTAATTTGGCGAAAGGTTGGAACACACAATGCATCCAGGGCGTTGTCGAACATATTAGTCAGGTGCGCTGATAGAGGAATATAAGGCCCTATCACAAAAAGTTTCACTAACTTTGTGTCTGCATGGGAGCACGTCCCAGAGTCCTTAGTCGTGTTAACTCGGGTTAGATAATGTGGAAAAGATAAAATGCAACATTTTCTGGATTGTTCACACCCCAGTGACACCACAACTTACAGTCGCTGGGTAAGTTCCCTAGGTTTTTAAAACAGATACTTAACATTTTGTAAAACCTAAGGAGTCTTGTCGTGTAAAGCAAGCCAGTAAAGAAAGCATCTACAGTCGTCGTCTGTGCTACTTATATCCTTTAGTTATTATGATGTTGTCTCGTGCATCGGACTTTGGTTCCGAGCAGTTTATCACCCAAAATTGGATGAAATTCAATAAGACAGACACGCTTTTCAGTCACCATTTTGGCAATCTGCAAATTACTTTTACAAATGGCGAAAACAAGAATTATTACAACGACACTGAGAGAGAGAAAGAGAGAGAGAGAGAGCGTGAAGTACTACAACAGAAAAATCAGAAGTGGTAGCCTTCAACTATTTTCACGACCCCCCCCCCCCCCCTGCCTCCCATTTCATTCAGAAGTGAACATACAGATTAATTTAGTTTGTTGAATCTTCCGTCGGTTCTTGGTAGAACAACATTATAAACATTATAATAAATGAAAAGCGCTAGTTTGCTATTGTTGTACAGTGTTACCTTTTTGTGTTAACCAGTGGTTGGCTTACAAGGCCGTCTTCAGACATCTACTGACTGTTGTCGCCAAGGAAGTTAAAATGTTTGTAAACGACACTAGAAAAGAAGTTACACATTTAGATTGAAACAGAAACATAAAGTAAATTATTACCTTTGGAAGTGTGGTGGTAATGCAATGTAAAAAGTAAATAACTGAACAGTAAATAAATATAAACGGAGAAAACGGGAAAAAAATGGAACAGCAAGCCTACATAACAGTTTATATTAATAAACAAAACCAATAAAATAAAATAAAATGAGTACCTGACAAGGCTACTTCAGGCGGTATAACACATGGAGAGTGACATCAAAGCCAATTAAGAGAATGAAGAATCATCAGTGTAATTGCAGAGTATATAAGGAACTAACCAATGTCAGTGGGTTCCCCTCTTAGTCCACTGTCGGCTGAAATATTCATGGACAATTTTGAACAACATTTTCTGAAAAAGGAACCTCTGTGTGCAAGTATTAAATACTGGTTTAGATATGTAGATGATGCGCTGTGTATGTTCACTGGCACTAAAAGACAGCGCAACAGTTTTTTTGCAAAACCTAAACAGCGAGCATAAAAATTTTCAGTTCACGATGGAGAATGGCAACCGTTATCAGTACACAGAAACATTGTTTCAAAATTTACAGAAAAACTACAATTAGAGACATACTAATACCTTCTTGCTCACAACACCCCATAGCTCACAATCATGCAGCTTTCCACTCAAGGGTATACCGTCTCATGTTTGTCCCCATGTCCAGAGATGATTTTAAAGCAGAATTAGATATTATAAAATTTATTGCCTTAACCAATGGCTACAATCCAGTCCTGATTGACCACATCTTACACAGAAAACAAAAACTGAAAATTATGCGCCATCTGCTGCCAATTCCATTGTCTTGAAGAAGTGGTGTACATTATCATTTGTAGTAGAGGTACCACGGACTGTAGCGAAAACACTGAACCCTTGCAAGTATAGGCTTTCCTACTATGTTAAGAACACCACATCGAAGTGTATTTTGATAGCAAGCATAAAATCCAGTTATTAGCCTACAGAGGTAAATAAAATTGCCTGTTCTGATTTTGACAATTTTTACATTGGTCAGTCTGGCAGAGACATAGCAGCTAGACTGGCTGAAGATGAATGCAGCTGGAGGTTGCAGAATTCTGATTTTTCATATGCTGGGCATGTACTGAATGAGGGTCAAAACTGCCAGCCAGCGTCACGTATCCTTAAGTTAGCAAACAAAGGCCAAAACTTCAACCTGCTGGAAGCTCAGGAAATTAACAAACATCTATCTCACAGTCCAGATCTAATCTTAGATGACCAGACACAGCTTAACACTTCTGCTCTCCTAAGCTTCACATAATGTTCTCTGCTTCTCATTACTTCCCACACAGTCTGTTCCTACATATTCCCCCAATTTGCTTTACTCAGTGAGTTTTTTCACTTTATTGAAATTGTCTATATAATCCGTAAAGACTTTAGGCACAATTTTTGAGTATTTCTTTTGACTGGTACTTGTATTACTTCTCATGTTTAATATCTCCTCTAGTTCCCTGTTTTAGTTTACCTGGTTCGTTTAAATAAATGAACAGTTACATTGGCACATTTTTGAGTATAGTGTTAATTTTTTTCCTGTTTGCTCATTTTATATTTGTATAGTGTTCAACTTGTTACTTTCTAAAATGGAATATCGTCAGACGTTCAAAGAAGGTATTTACTGTACGTACCCTCACACACTTCCATTTCCCTGCACTTATTCATATCTGTTCATCTCATTGATACTGCATAAGTCCTTATGTATTCTGTAGTTCCACTGGTGATTCTTTCTTCGTTTAATTAGTTTCTGTGTCAATCTCCATGTGTTATACCTCCTGCAGTATCCTTGCCAAGTGGTAATATTATTTTATTTTGTTGATTTTGTTTATTAATATAACCTGTCATGTAAGCTTTCTGTTCCAGTTTTTTCCTTTTTATTACGTTTATATTCATTTACTGTTCATCTTTTTACTTTTTCCATTCCACTCTCACTACACTTTGAAAGCTATAATCCAAGCTTACGTCTTCTCAATTTTAAAAACTTTGTATTCTAGAAAAGTAAACTAAACTTACGTTAACAACTCAACCAAACCACCCATTCCGTTTACTGTACGTTTCTGCTTCAATCTAGACGTGTAACTTCTTTTCCAATGTCGTTTACAAATATTGTAACTTCTTTGGCGAAAATGGTCAGTAAATGTCTGAAGATGGCCTTGCAAGCCGAAAACCGGTCAACACAATAAAAGTAGTACTGTGGAACAAAAGAATAATCTATGTGACAGGATAAACATATTACCGACATTCGTCGAACAGCCAGGAATTTTACATTATTACTTGCTTAATGTACAAAATATAGTACCACTGCCGTCAATGGTAATCATACACACACGTAATAACTATGTCCCTCCGTTTGCAATGTCCCGAATGGTATCACAAATCGCGGTGGCTCCATTGTAATTATTGTCTTTGAATAAAACTATCATTTCTGTTGGTCTCGTCGAGTATTTCTTTCATTTAGGTTCTGCACTATAATGTAGCAGGCCGTTCTATTTGCGGTCCGAGTTTTCACGAGCTATGTTACTTGGCAGTGACACGTGAAGCGAAAGATACTTTCGCACAACTTTGAAACAGAGTAGAGTCTTTATCGCACAATTCTTTGTTAAGCGCTACGCGTTTCGAAATTTCATCGTCAGACTGAATCTGTGGAATGAAGTGTACAAGAAATTAACGTCAGATTATACACATAAGTGTGCGTCTAAGTGTTCCAGTACGCTGAAATTCCTAGTAGAGTCGTATAAAAATCAGATTTTAGTACAAAGCTCACGAAAGTGAGCACATAAACTGAATACAGTACAAATCTCATTTCATGTAGGCATATTTCACAGTGCGCTCGTCTATCGAACAGAACGAGTGCCAAACTGAGTGTGGCGATTCAACTGTAAAAGATGTAAACGATGGCCAGTAGTTGACGCTAGCACCGTACATAGAATGCAGTTCAAGCAGTAACTTTACAAACTTCTGTTGTCACGGCGATTAAGTACATATCAGTACCTTGGGAAGAAATTTGATGAAAACATTTTTGATACTTTTATAGAAGACAAACTCATGCTAACAGTATGAAAAGTGTGTCGTTAGGTAGCATCGTAAAAACGTTACAGAGGTACTCTTCAGTCAATAATCAAACCAGAAGACAATTATGACCAATAAATGGTATGGTACCACATAAACATAAAACAAGGACGATGTATCAAGTAAAATGTAAGTGCAAAGAAAAAATAAAGTGAACGAGCGTATGGCATCGTTGGCCGCGAGACCCCATGCGGGGAAGTTGGGCCGCCAGTTGCAAGTCTTAGTTCAGTCGACGCCACATTGGGCGACTTGCGCGCCAGTCCCCGAGCGGAGGAAATCCCCAACCCCGCTGGGAATCGAACCTGGGCACCCTTTCATGGGAGGCGAGCACGTTACCACCCAACTAAGCAGGCGCACAGTGCGAAGATAAGTTCAGATCCTTAAAAAAATGAGTATTACAAAATGTAAGCACATTACGACAGACAAACATGTAATAAATTACGTAACAGAATCATTAAAGCGAGCCATATTGGTGACAACAACCCGAAATAAAAGAACTATTGTGCAATAAAAGGGGAATCGTTTTTTAAGTACCCTTTAAGTTAGAGTTGGCTCGTGTAACAGCCCAATTCTTATAACTATCATACAAAGATGTAAATGAGCTTGACCAACTATAATTATCAAATAGGTCGAGCAAACAATGGTTGACATACATCGTAACCATTTAAGTAAACCTAGAGGAGTGTCAACAATATTAAATGAAATGTTACAATTTTTCTTTATTTTATATTAAAAATGGCTCTGAGCACTATGGCACTTAACATCTGAGGTCATCAGTGCCCTAGAACTTATAACTACTTAAACGTAACTAACCTAAGGACATCACACACAGCCATGCCCGAGGCAGGATTCGAACCTGCGACCGTACCGGTCGATTGGTTCCAGACTGAAGCGCCTAGAACCGCTCGGTCACAGCAGCCGGCTTTTATATTAAAATGTAGAGGTATTATATTCGACATCTGTAACAACTGTCTTTAAGTAGATGCGTGAGGAAATCCAAAACAGGCCGGCCGCGGTGGCCGAGCGGTTCTAGGCGCTTCAGTCCGGAACCGCGCGACTGGTACGGTCGCAGGTTCGAATCCTGCCTCGTGTATGGATATGTGTGATGTCCTTACGTTGGTTAGGTTTAAGTAGTTCTAAGTTCTAGGGTACTGATGGTTTAAATGGTTTAAATGGCTCTGAGCACTATGGGACCCAACATCTTAGGTCATAAGTCCCCTAGAACTTAGAACAACTTAAACCTAACTAACCTAAGGACATCACACACACCCATGCCCGAGGCAGGATTCGAACCTGCGACCGTAGCAGTCCCGCGGTTCCGGACTGCAGCGCCAGAACCGCTAGACCACCGCGGCCGGCTAGGGTACTGATGACATCAGATGTTAAATCCCATAGTGCTCAGAGCCATTTGAACCATTTTTGAACCGTCCAAAACATGGTCAAAGTCATCAAGACACCAAGTACTGGAAAGTTACTTTCATCCTGAAGCCTCTGTCTTAGTATGAGGGAAACGTAAGAGGGCCAGTCTGCGATGTCTGTCAGCCAGAAATGATCTCCAGGCCCCGTTCACATCTGGGACACCACTCTGCGACTACCGCGCGTCGGTTTCTTTGCCGGGACGCGTCAGCCGCTGTGAGAGACGGCGGCGCGTCCGTCCGCCGGCGTCTGCTCCGGCGCCGGTGTAGGCGACAAGAAGCCGTCATTAGTCGCAGGCCCGGGCCGCCCGCCCCTTTCTTGCGCGCCTGCAAAACCCCGCCATCCAGCCGGCCCTGCGCCCTGTAGCGAAGGGCCGCGCAGGGCTGCACGTCACGTGGCGCTGCCCTTATCGTGATGCTAATGGGCGCGCCTCGGCCTAACTTACGAGTTGGTAAACAGCTTACACAGCGCCGTCGCGCCGCCGCCGCCGCCGCTGCTGCTCAGCGCGCACACACAAGAGTCACACCTCAGCGCGCCAATTGATCGCCCCGGCGGTGAGCGCCGGCGCGTGCTAAATCGCAGGTAAGGTGCTGCGCTGCTGAAAACACTCGCGTCTCTGCGACAGTCGAATGGGTAAAGTCTCTCCCTTCTCAGCAAGAAAGTATTCGTTGGTTTCGTCTGAGAGAAGATCTCACCTCACAAGGGAACCTCCCCATCGCACCCCCCTCAGATTTAGTTATAATTTGGCACAGTGGATAGGCCTTGAAAAACTGAACACAGATAAATCGAGAAAACAGGAAGAAGTTGTGTGGAACTATGAAAAAATAAGCAAAATATACAAACTGAGTAGTCCATAACCAACATAAGCAACTTCAAGGAGGACGCGAGCACAGGATCGCCGTGGTACCGTAGTTAGCGTGAGCAGCTGCTGAGTGAGAGGTCCTTGGTTCAAGTCCTCCCTCGAGCGAAAAGTTTACTTATTTTATTTTTGCAAAGTTGTGATCTGCCGTTCGTTCATTGACGTCTCTGTTCACTGTGATAAGTTTAGTGTCTGTGTTTTGCGACCGTACCGCAAAACCGTGCGATTAGTAGACGAAAGGACGTGCCTCTTCAATGGGAACCGAAAACATTTGATCCAGGAAAACACGTCTGATATATTCTATACGACACTGGTGACGGCATGTTCGTCACATGACAGGAATATGTTGTCGACCCACCTAACTTGCACACTTGGCGAATGGGTGAAAAGATTCTTCTACCTTGCCCAATTTGGGTTTTCTTGTGTATCTGATAATCACTCCAAAAAAAAAAATGAAAACATAAGTGTGTGTTACATAAACTGCAATAAATGAATGCAACAGTTTCACAGTCGCACAGTTTTCTCTGTGCTCTGTCAAAACATGTTTTTAACGTTTTCAAATTTTTCCGTATGTAGACCGTCAAATCCTGCATATCTCCAAGCAAATCTGAACATGTCCTGGAATTTTGGAGAGCTAAGTTGATTATGTGTGTCTGAACACTAAATTTGTTTGAAAATAAAAATTAAAATTTTTCACTCGAAGGAAGAGTTGAACCAATGACCTCTTCTTCCGCCGCTGCTCACGCTAACCACAGGACCACGGCGCTCTTGAACTCATAATGTCCATGATGTTGCACATGTTGGACGTGGACTACTCAGTTTGTATATTTTACTTATTTTTTCATAGTTCCACATAATTTCTTCCTGTTTACTCGATTGATCTGTGTTCAGTTTTTCAAGGCCTATCCACTGTGCCAACTTATAACTACATCTGAGGGGGGTTGCGATGGGAAGGTTCCCTTGTCAGTAGTAAAAGGCATTACTCGCCAAGTCAGTCCATTACTTTGTTGATTACTGGACAGTACCCAATTCGTATGTACACTCGTGTCCAAAATTAAAGCGACAAGCCGCTATTTTCTCGTCCTGGGTGTACTTAAAGATATGTCAACAGACGTGATGATCGTGTTCTGCACGGAAGATAGCATTCCGGTCAACGGACAACCACACCATCGATGACGTCAAAGCACCTATCAAACAGGGTAGTGTTTACTGGACAGTCGACACACATAATAGCTGTGTACACAGTCACAGACGGTGCAGCGTGGTACAGAGAAGACAGCTACCAGAGTCTCTGCGGTGGAGGACCATACGAATAATGGAAACAGGACAGTCGCAAGCTGATGTGGCCCGATAGCTCAATGTGTTCTGTTGTTTCTCGGGTGTGGCGACAGTCTATAGAGAGCAAAACTGTATCCCGAAAACCAGCGCAGGGCCGACCATGTGTGACACAAGGGAGAGAGGGCCGGTATTTGGCTGTAAGAGCACGGCGGTACTGCCTCAGGACTGCACGGCAACTGGCATCTGACCTCGCAGCATCCACTGGACGTGTTGCATCGACATCGAGGCAAACTGAGTACAGAAGGTGTGGTGTCACCGCCAGACACCACACTTGCTAGGTGGTAGCCTTTAAATCGGCCGCGGTCCGTTAGTATACGTCGGACCCGCGTGTCGCCACTATCAGTGATTGCAGATCGAGCGCCCACACATTGCAGGTCTAGAGAGACTTCCTAGCACTCGCCCCAGTTGTACAGCCGACTTTGCTACCGATGGTTCAGTGACAAAATACGCTCTCATTTGCCGAGACGATAGTTAGCATAGCCTTCAGCTACGTCATTTGCTACGACCTAGCAAGGCGCCATTACCAGTTACTATTGATGTTGTAAAACATGTACCGTCAAGAGCGATGTTCACCAATTATGGATTAAAGTTAAGTATTCCAGCAGCTACGTACGTTTTTTGTTAGTCTCATTTCCTTGACCTGTTCCAGACCTCACGCCAACCTGCGTGAGCTAAAACGCGTGCCTTTCGGCTTCCTCTCATAGTGGGTTGGCTGTCTTGCCAATCCACAACAGAAGGCTTCGGCAAAGTGGCCATTATTGTAGGAGACCCGGTCTAAGTCGCTGCAGTCATGGACTGTGCGGCTGGTCCCGACGGAGGTTCGAGTCCTCGCTCGGGCATGGGTGTGTGTGTTTGTCCATAGGATAATTTAGGTTAAGTAGTGCGTAAGCTTGGGGGCTGATGACCTTAGCAGTTAAGTCTCATAAGATTTCACACACATTTGAACACATTTCGTCGGAGACCTATTGTATGTGTACCTGTGACGTGTCTTCACAGAAGGGAACGTCTGGAGTGGAGTCGTCAACAACCTGAAAGGTCGAACAGTGGGCGAATGCTCTTTTTACAGAAGAGTCCCGATTTGGTCTGGAAAGTCATTTCCGACGGATTCGCATCTGGAGAGAATGTAGAACACGATTTCGGTACCTAAACGTTGTTGAGAAAGACCGATGTTGAGGAGGATCCATTATGGTGTGGGCAGGTACTACGTTAACACTCGAACAGCTCTTCGTGAAACTGTACAGGTGAATCGGCACGGTTTAACTGCTGTCAGATATTGTGACGAGATGTTGGGACCTCGTGTGCGGCTTCTGCGAGGCACTGTGGGTCCAGACTTCGTACTGATGGATGATAATGCTCGATGTCACAGTGCACAGGCGGCTGATGTTTTCTTGGGAACGGAAGATATTCCACGCACGGCGCGGCCTGCTCACTCTTCCGATTTGAGTCATAGAGAGCATGTCTGGGTTGCACTAATGAGACGGGTTGCATCGCATCTGCATCCACCAACCACTCTCCAAGACTTGCGAGCAGCCCTGCAGTATTAATGCCAATTATTGACTCAATGTGAGATTGATGACATCTTTCACTGCATGTCCCGTCGTTGCCAGGCCTTTATTGCTGCCAGAGGTGAACACACCGCATTCTGAGCACATTAACCAATTGTCAGGTTGTGTGTGCAAGTCCGTTAAGTTACAAAAACCAAGATCATCTTTGTTTACCGTTATCCATCTTACAGTTATTTACGTTCTGTATTGTTTACATTTTTTCTACTATACTATCACCTGCACATACTGTTTTATGGCAGAATAAAGTCAATCTTGCAAAACTTCAGATTGTTGCTTTAATTTTTGACGCTAGAGTATTGGAGCTGTTTGGATAAAGCGCTTTTTCCCTGGTAACGTAAAGGATAATAACTTAAAGTAATATTTATTTCGATTAGTAATCGTAAGAGATGTACTCTTTCTGCAGAGTTACTATTATAAGTTAGTTATTTCCCAGAACCTCACTTCTGTGTATCGTTTATCTTATGTATTTAAACCATTTACATATAAATCAATTTAAAACAACTTTCTGAAAGTATAGCGGAGATGTTGAGAAGTAGATAATGACTATCTCCGACTCAGCACCTCGTCTGTGTGGTACATACTTTTCATAATACTGTTCATTATACCAACCTGGATTTTTCATTATTTAAAACAACTTCCTGTTTCAGTTACGAATCTTCATCAACATACGACATTCTGCCCATTGGTGGGTTCCTGACACCTCTGCTGTCTCCATATGATCCTCTTCAATGGCAACTGTTTGGTATTCTGGTAAATTCATCTTTCTACTTCATCCCGTATCTTTATTCTTTTTCTTACTATTTTGTGCTACCCTCCCACTGAACCTTGCATAATTTCTGCTATAATTACCCTCCCTCACAGTACACACTATCTGATCAAAAGTGTCCAGACACCTGTTAGTTTACGGTAATATGGGGTGTTTCGCCCTTCGCCTATATGACAGCTTAAACTATGATTTGGCACTTCCAAGGAGGTGTCTGAATGTCTGTGGAGGAATGACACCCTATTCTTTCTCAGGATTCGAAACCAAAGAAGATAGTGACATTGGGCGCTGGGATATGGAGCGAAATCTACTATCCAACTCATCCCAAACACGCAGCATTGGGCTCATTTCGGGACTCTGCGCGGGCAGTTCATTTCAGGAATGTTATAGTCCACAGACCATTGCCTGCGTAATGACACAATACAGTGACATGCTGGTGCATATAATCATCGTCTCTGAATTGTTCCTCTACTGTACACGGTACAGACTGCTGTGAAACGTGTTCATAACCCTATGGATTTATCATTTCCTTAAGAACAACACGGGAACCAAAACCACCCCCTTACTGTAACACCACCTCCTCTGTATTTCACTGCTGACACCGCTCATGACGGGAGGTAACATTGTTAGCCACTCTCCAAACCCAAACCTGTCTATTTCTTTACAGCAATCCTCCACTATGAGATTTTCACTCTGCAGCGAGTGTGCGCTGATAGGAAACTTCCCGGAAGATTAAAACTGTGTGCCGGACCGAGACTTGAACTCTGGACCTTTGCCTTTCGCGGGCAAGTGCTCTACCAACTCCACAACGCTCGAAGTTCTCTTCCTGCCAGTAGTTTAGGTCTGCTTGAGTTCTGCTTAGCTGTGGTTGCTCCTTCGCGTTTTAACTTCACAATCAGTAAAGTCGACTTGGGTAGCTGTAGCGAATTTGTTACTCAGATGACATGCAGTGAGTAGTCCGCAGTCGAAGTCATTTAGCTCTCCTGAATGACCCATTTTGGTGTTACTGCGTCTCTGCTGCCAACACAGTACTCCAATTTTAGCTTGAGGCGTCCACTTCTTGTGGCACCTGTTGATCAGTTCCACTTTACATAGTGGTGTCCGGATACTTTTGATCACTTTGTGTATTTTCCACACAGTCTGATTTCCTTTTCTTGATCAGGTTTACAGGACTTCATTGTGCCCTTTCCCTTTCCAGCACCTCACCGTTCTTCACAATTCAAATCTATTTTGTTCTCTTCATTCTTCTCCAATCCCACATCTCCAACACTTCAATTTGGACTCTTTCACTCTTATACAATATTCAGCATTCGAAGCCGAACAGGAAAACACTTACACGAAGCATTTAATCACACTTTTTCTTATATCGAGCCCCAATTAGCTGCACAATAACCATGTCTTTTCCGGATGGCTTCCTTTGTGCTAGCAGTTCTTAATCTTACCTGTTTCTCACTCATCCACTTACCAACATACTCCACAAATGTCTGTACTGTGCTGACTGTTCATTTTGACCTTCTGCTGTTTAGTCATTTGTATCTTCTTTGTCGTGTATTCTCGACATGTAAGGTTTTTTTGTTTTGAGTTTCATTCCGTTAGGCAGCTAGACACTTCCAGAGTTACAGGGATGGATGCAACATACTATACACGTTGGACACTTTTCATATGGATGATCTGGCGGGATGTTTATTTACGTAAGGGCTTCCAACAACTGCCCATTTTTGTGACTGCCCATTTTCTTGAATCCAACGAGTACTGTTGCTACACACTAGTGATATCAAGGACACAGTAAAACTTCTGCTCACACACACCTTTATTCACACACGTCCACTTTACAGTTATCGTAGAAATATATCCGCTGCAGAGGGCAGCACAATGTACAGACTTAACAAAACACCAACAGATGGCGTAGGAGTCTTCATTCCCCGACATCCTCCCCACCCTGGTCCATCTCGAGGGGGATGACCAGCTGGACCGGTCGACAGATCTTAATACCATCTGGCTGGCGGAGGATGATGCAGCGTATTTTAGTGTCTCTGCCATGCCGCACTTCTTCTACCACAGCCCTCTTCCACAAGTGCCGTGGTTTGCTGTCTTCTTGAAGCAGAACAACCTCTCCAATTCTCGGTTTCCTTTGCGAAGGGTATCCCTTCACCTCATGATATTGTCTTAGCAGCAGGAGGTATTCTGTCTTCCACCTGCGCCAGATTTCGTCATTGACCTTTTGTCTGAGTCGGAACTCCTTGGCAAGGTCCTTTCTAGTTGCTGGCTCTGGCCCACATGGAATTGTTACTAATTTCCCACCATTCAGAAAGTGAGCTGGCGTCAATGCAGTGTCGCTCTCTCCTTGAGTGATGGGTCGTGAGTTTATTGCGGCTTCTATGCTGATCAAGGTGGTGTTTAAGCTCTCTTCATCCACCTGGGAGCGACCAAGAACTTTCCTCAGGCAGCGCTTGACTGAGCCTATCATGTGTTCCCACCAGCCTCCCCACCAAGCCGCACGTGGTGGTATGAATTTCCAAGTGATTCCATGGTGGGCACAGTAGAGCTGTACGTCAGTATGCTGCATGGTTTTGAAAAGCTCTGCCAGTTCTGAGTTGGCTGCATGGAATGTTGTAGCATTGTCTGAGTAGACAGTGACTGGTAGGCTCCTACGTCCTGCAAAGCGTTGCATGGCCATCAAAAATCTGTCAGTGGACATGTCAGTTGCAAGTTCAACATGAATGGCCCGTGTTGTTGCACATGTGAATAGGACCATGTAGGACCTTTTTGTTTGATGTCCAGATTTGACATATAATGGTCCGGCAAAATCGATGCCTGTTACTGCAAATGGTCTTGAAGGCTGAACTCTGTCCAGTGGTAGTGGGGCCTCCATCTCTTTATACCGGCGACTGTGTATTATCTTGCATGGTAGGCAAGAGTGAAGAACTCTCCGAACAGCTTGTCGTCCTCGCAGAATCCAAAATTCTTCTCGCAGTTCCCCTAACACAATCCGCACACCGAGATGATGCAGTCTTACATGTGTGTGTCTGATGAGAAGCTCAGTGAAATGGTGACGTCCATCCAATATAACTGGATGCTTCTCTGAGTGTGACAGTGCAGCACATTGCAGCCTACCATCAAGACGAAGGATGCCATCCGATATAAAGGGATTGTATCGAGCAATCTTTGATTCCATGGGCAATTGTTCTCCCTTACGCAATGCAGACAGTTCACTAGTGAATAGTTCCTCTTGAACTCTTCTGATCCAGTAGGTCCGAGCATTTTGTAATTCCAAAGCACTAAAACTGCCGGAGATTCTATTTTTGTTTCTTGTTGTGCTGATAAATCGAAATACAAAGGCAGTTATATCCAGTACTCGCCAATATGAACTAAACCTTGCAACGTCCAGTAGTGGTTCAGTGATGGTGATCAGAGTGACATTTGCTCTCGTTTTGGCTTCTGGCATTGATGGAGGTGGGGCTGAGATTTCCAGTGGCCAGAACTGCTTGTCTTCTGAAAGCCATGGTGGGCCACCCCACCAGATATCAAGATTTGCTTCTAGTCCCCGCGTGAGATGATCTGCAGGATTTTGGCTTCCCGGACAATGCCTCCATTGGCTGGGTGTGGTGTATGTCAATATCTCTGTCACACGATTACAGATAAATGTTTTCCATTTGTTTGGATCACTCCGTACCCATTCCAAAGTGACTGTTGAGTCGCTCCACAAGGTAGCTCTGTTGGCATCAAACCCTGTTTCCTGGCAAAAGTAATGAAGGAGTCGTGATCCGACCAATGCAGCAAGTAACTCCAACCTGGGTAGAGTTACCTTCTTGATAGGAGCCAGTCTGTTCTTGCTACAGACAAGGTGCACAGTGTATCCAGTTTCAGTAGATGTCCTTATATACAAAACAGCGCCGTAGGCTCTTTCAGATGCATCACAGAATACATGCACCTCTGCAGAGCCACCTGTGCCCAGCGCCCCTATCCATCTAGGAATATGTAGTGATGACAAGTGATGAAGCTTTGAGACCCATGAGTGCCAACGACATGCAAGCTCTGTGGGCAAAACTTCCTCCCATGTAAGACCCCTCAGCCATGTGTCTTGGAAAATTATCTTTGAAACGATCCCAACAGGAGTGAACACACCCAGGGGTCATAAAACTGAGCAGCTGCTCGAAGAACATTTCTCTTGGTAGCCAGTTTGGCCATTAGATTTTCAGCTATCTTCTCGTAGTCACTACAGATAGAGTCATCTTCTGTGTTCCAATTAATTCCTAAAACTTGGGTTGTGGTCTTTGTTTCAAGGCCTTTGACATCCCATATTGCCTTCAGGTCATTCGAATTAGTCGCCCAATTGGACAATGGAAGACTTATCTGCTGGAAAAGTTCTGTCAGTTCATGGTAAACAGTTGCAGCGGTGTCGCTGTCTCTAACACTGGCTACGAAATCGTCCATGAACACTGACTTGTTTACAAGTCCTGAGGATAGTGGATATTTTTCACTATTTAGTGCTGCTAGCTCCCTTATGGCAGCTGACAACAGGAATGGGCTTGGTGCAAGTCCAAATGGCAAACGTTTGAAGCGATATGTAATCACGTCATTTGTGGTCATGTAGGCACCACTTGCAGCTTGCTCAACACGATACCAAAGGAACCTCGTGAGGTCTCTGTCTTCTTCTTTCAACGTTAACTGCAGGAAAGCTTGGTCCACATCACACACTAATCCCACTGGAAGTGTGCGGAATCGTAGTAAGATTACTAAAATATCCGGAAGTAAATTTGGTCCCTTTTCGAGGGCATCATTCAGCGATAGAGACTCTGGCTCATGTGAGGATGCATCGAAGACTATTCTATACTTCACACTTCCACTGATGCATTTCTTCACAATGTGGTGTGGCAGGTAGAAAGTGTTTTCAGCAGTACAGTCCTCAGGTGCTACCTCTACCTGGTTCTTCTCAATATATTTCGACATGGTCTCGTGGTAAATGACCTTCAGCTCTTCATTCCCTCGCAGCTTGTTTTGTAAGGAGCGAAGACGCGCTTCAGCATTTGTTCGGTTGCAGGAGAGAGGCATATCCTTCTTTCGAGGCAGAGATACAACTCTGCGGCCATATTCCACACAGTATGATTCTCGGAATTCCTGATAAATGGGGTGGTCCATGGGTTTTAATGCTCGCTCTTGATGTTCTGTTATCCCGATTGTCTCCAGGTCCCAAAATCGGCGCACTGACTCATCAGATATATCACTGCAGCTGCCCTGAATAAAGTTGACAGTTGCTCTGTTGACGGTGGTGCTAGATCTGTTTCCACTGAGAACATATCCAAGGATTGTTGGGAGAAGAACCAATGATGGTGATACCTTGATTGGTTGTTCCAAAGTCACGATTCTCCAGTAATAATCAGCTCCAATCAGGATCTCAATAGGTAGATCTTCAGCGTCTCCTTTAGGATCTGCGAGTGGTGTACCACCCCTCAAGGCCATACCTCCTACATCTTGTGGCACTGTTGGTTGCTGTGAAAAATTATTTGTGCTTTCAAAGGCTGTTACTGATATGTGGGAATTAGTGGAGCACCCCATCATATTAAACTGCACCTTCTTCCTTGAGAGTGATGAACTGTAACTGGATTCGAAAGTAGTTATCTCGAGAGTAGTGCTTCCAATGACACTTAGTTGGAGAGATTCGATCAGTGAATGGTGAATGAAACTCGATTGACTCCCTGTGTCCAGGATGGCACGTGTCTGTTTGTTCTTACCAGTGGGTCCTGTGATACTCACACGAGCAGTCTGCAGGTATGTGAAGTTAGAAGTCATAGTTTCAATTTTATTTACTGTTGTGGTATGGCTACTGCAGATAGAAATGTGATGCTCCCCCTTACATTTCGCACAGGACGCCTTTCCCCGTTTGAAACACTGATTTCTGTTGTGGCCACGTCTCAGGCATAGAAAGCAACGGTTCACTGTCTTGAGGGCGTCGATTCTTGCCTGCAAGCATGCAATCTTTTGGCAGTCTTGGCCCCAGTGCCCTCTTTCGCCGCAATACACACAGAAGGGCTCTGAATTCTGTTGTTTCTTCTTGTCCCTCTTCGTTTTAACCTTTACGTGGAAGGCAGATGCTGTTGATACGTAATTTTCGTGTGGTACAGTATCTCCACTAATTTTGCGTGTGTTGATAGCTCCTTCCACCTCTTCATTTAAGAACTCCATAAGGTGGGTGAGGTTCCCTTCTTCAATCTTTTGCCTTCGGGCATGAACAAGCCAATTTTTGCAAATTTCTTCAGGAAAGGCTCGAAGAAGTTTGGGTGCAAGCACTCTCCCATAAGAATCGACATTTTCTCCTAGTGCTCGTAGTGCTTGGATGCGCTTATGGCACTCAATGTAGGTGGAATTGAGAGCCTCTGGACTGCCTGAATTCGAAGTGTTAAGATTCTCCAAGAAATCCAGGTGACTTAGGATAATTCTGTTCCTATCCCCATATTTGGATTTCAAAATTTGCTTAGTCTGCTCATATGTATCAGCTGTAACAGGAATGCCATCGACCAAGTCCTTAGGTTCCCCATCAAGGTAACCACGGAGGAATACATGCTTGTTCATTGTTGACACCATCGGATTCTCGTCTGTGGAAGCTGTGAATTGCTCCCAAAATCGAGGCCAAGCTTCTATATCCCCTGAGAATGCGTGCAGTTTGATAGTAGGCAATTTTATGTCCATACAGGCGTGTTGTTGAGCCGCTGACGTCACGTTTCTGTCTCCTGAGCGCGCTCCTCCTAGAAGGCCTTTCGCCTTTCGGAGGGCGCGTTTGCATTTATCAGTATATTCCTCACAAGCTTCCGTGTCGGCTTCGTTTTCAGAGTCATCCAGCAAGTCCTGTATTGTATCGTTGAGTCGGGTCAACTCTTCTAATGTTTCTTGTAGGCGTTCCTGGAAGTGTTCTACTTCTTCTGCAGCTGTAGTACCATCGAAGGCGTTTATTTGGCTGACGAAACGCGCCGCATTCGATCGCAAGGTCGTCCGCTTCCGGCGCAGCCTCCCCAAGTTCGTAGCTACTGCTTCTGCCATGGTGAGTTGGTGGTTTTGCTTTCTGTCGCGAGAGTGCGTTCAAGGTCAAGACACCCCGTCAGTTGGATGCTATCGCTAAGGGATGGCGCTGTCCTGGAGTGTGAACCGTTAGCAGCCCCTAGTGATGTTTGTAGTTCTCAAGAGATGGCGCGGCCGTGCAGTTTTCAACTTCCGCGACCATTAGTAGTGGTCGCTGTTGCTAACAGATGGCGCTGCAGTCTACCAATACTTCAGCAAGTCCCCTTTGTGCTTTGCAAATAATACACCAACTGCCCTCTATTGCTCTGCCACCAACAAACATGCACCAAGTAACATCACCTACAAATCAATCGCCCCGCAGTGTCCTTTGCTACAGTTTCAGAGCAATGCCGCAACTTATCTGTGTGAGCTGAACGTGGCGTGACGTGACCGGATTTTGAGATTGAAGTCGCTCAAAACCTGCTCCGCCGGCGTCGAGTCCTCTTTAATGTGTAGTAGCACTCTATCTCCTCATGTTCTCCCGGGTTTCGGCACCAAAATGTTGCTACACACTAGTGAAATCAAGGACACAGTAAAACTTCTGCTCACACACACCTTTATTCACACACGTCCACTTTACAGTTATCGTAGAAATATATCCGCTGCAGAGGGCAGCACAATGTACAGACTTAACAAAACAGCAACAGATGGCGTAGGAGTCTTCATTCCCCGACAAGTACGTTTACATGTTGCTCATACTCGACCAGTGTCTACGTTATGCCAATGGAGCAGCCATGGGACATGCCGTCCGGCACCCTGTTTGTTTAGCTGGCGCACTGAGTTGCGTATTCAGAGCACTCGGCTGCACCACTCAGTTAAATGAATTTTCCACCAGAAGAGCGTCCATCTTAACACATCCAACTACGTACAGTATTTTGCATCTACTTCTCAATGTTTTAACGTTTCTTGCTCCATAAATAGGACTGATGAAAATTTTATATAAATTTGTGGTGCCAATTGGTGGGAGTTGTGGGACAGGGTCGACAGATGTGCGCGACTCATATGGAACACCCTTATTACAATAGAACATCTGACAATTCAAACACAGCTGGTGTACCACCGTATACCACTCAAAATCAACTAACATCACTTACAACAAACCCAAAGTACAAACTTGAAATAATAAACGCAAAAAAGAGGTTTACAAAATTTAGCAGTCATAGGTTCAGAAACCCAAGAAATATCCCAGCGCTTAAAATCTTTAAAACAAACTTCTCAGAACGTTCCAAAGAATTACAGGAAATGCATTAGCATGTCAATGGTTCGAATGGCTCTGAGCATTATGGGTCTTAACATCTATGGTCATCAGTCCCCTAGAACTTAGAACTACTTAAACCTAACTAACCTAAGGACAGCACACAACACCCAGTCATCACGAGGCAGAGAAAATCCCTGACCCCGCCGGGAATCGAACCCGGAACCGGTGCGTGGGAAGCAAGAACGCTACCGCACGACCACGAGCTGTGGACAATATGTCAACGCCTTCAAAACGAAATTAAGGGGTCAAAGGAAAAATCCCACACAATAATAAATGTGGTTTAGGAAAACCTCATTGAAGTGCAAGGGGAACACAAAATAGACAACAACTAACCCTGATCTTAAAAAAAAAATACAGTAAAAAACCCCTCACACTCTATTTAACTAGATTCCAAAACACAATCCAGCGCAATAACAATTACAGTTTTGGAGAATGCCTGTTAGACCACGACACGAACCCAAAATATACAGTATACCACTTAAGGAAAACTCCACTGTATTTAACTTGGTAACAATAATGTCGTGGGGGTCACCCAACAAGTAGCTAAAGCAGCATACACGAGACCCGTGCGTTTGAACGTCAGCGTCCAGCGTGCCGAGTTTCTGACGTCATAATGTGGAAAAAGCATGTTGGGGAGTTTTGCCGAACGTGCAGAGCAATATCTAGCATGACAGATATTCTGAACGAGCGTTTGAACGCAGACCAGTGAGGCAGAAGAAAGCCATCTACGTCACATGATTCCATCCGATGCCCACGAGAAGGGCAGGCCGTGCAGAGTACGTCACGAGGGTAGACCCGACGTCGCTCGCAGACCTTTGTTGGGCCGAGACACGCTGATCCATGGCTCCGTCTACTGGGCAGGGAGACCGCCCCGGTTGCAGAAACGGAAAGCAACCCTGTTGCCAAATAGTTTGCTGTCGTACAGTATAGCTAACGGCCGCGGTGGCTAGCGGTGTACAGCAAGTGCTCCATTCTCAAGCGAGGCAGTTTGTTGTTGGTGTGCTACATTACTTTGAAAGTGTGAGGCGTAATGAAGGACATGTTTTCCCTGTGTCATATGTAGTGCAACGTACAGCCGGTGCATTTGGCCTTGATAGTGATGAGAAAGACTTTAAGCTTCGCATGTGTAAAGGCAGAAAGGGTACGAAGCGAGTCACAGTTATTGATAATTTTAATCAGTTTGCTATTTGGGACCATATTTACGATTATTACTGTAAATGTGAATTACCAACAAGGAAAAAATCTTATTGGTTCTCTTCGTGAAGCAGGGCCGTTTTCCGACGGTAAGACGTCGCTTTCTTCGGTTCTGAATTCTTTAGATTTCAGGTATAAAACATACAACAATCGTAAATTTGTAATGGAGAGGACGGACATAGTAATGCTGCGCTGCAGTTTCCTCAGAAAAATGTGCACTATTGACTTTGACGAAGTCATATTTACGGATGAGACTTGGATTAATACAAACCATTGCAGAGCCTTTATTTACTATGTGATCGTGTTGTGGTCCATAGCAGCATTTGTGACAGTCTGTCGTGGAGTTCTGGTTCACTTTGTATGTAACGAATATTCTTGCTATTGTAAGCCGAGCTCTATTCCACGAGCAGGGCTGGAGAATCATCCCAACCACAATATCTGAACAACCAGCATATTTCAACAACCTAATAAGCGGTCAGAGCAAACAACGGCCTTGCGTCACTAGGGAACTTCTTAACATAAGATATGCAAGGTTCAAGGATATACTTGTTTCACAGCGTTCTAAAACTATTATCATCGGCACCTTCTGACGTAAACGCATTTCAGTCCACTAACAACGGGCAATCTCGTAATCGCTAAGATATAATCCCCGTGGAATCCAGTGTCCACTACTGCGGCATTAACAGAAGTTATCGGCAACAGCGCCCTTCAATTCACAACTGCCACGAAGACCACCAACGTCAAGATGAAGCCTCACTTATCAACTCAAAAGCTACTAGCCTGAGCTGCGCATCAATTAAATCCACACTAACATATACCAAGCAAAATCTGCTCCCACGTCAACCATGCCAACAGCTGCCTGGCTAATCAACCAGCACCCAAAGTTTACGAAAATTCAATCAACGATTACAAGAAGTCAAATGAACTCAACAGTTGTCCAGTTAATCTAAAAATGGTTCAAATGGCTCTGAGCACTATGGGACTCAACTTCTGAGGTCATTAGTCCCCTAGAACTTAGAACTAGTTAAACCTAACTAACCTAAGGACATCACACACATCCATGCCCGAGGCAGGATTCGAACCTACGACCGTAGCGGTCTCGCGGTTCCAGACTGCAGCGCCAGAACCGCGCGGCCACTTCGGCCGGCTCCAGTTAATCTGAGCAGCACCTAAAACCATTGGTAAATGCAAACAACAAACTATTACAAAACTAACGAACGGAAAGGCTGCCAGCTGATCTGTGAAGTACGTAAACCTTCATGAAAATTTAATCATAACTGCAATAGCCCAAAGCAATTCAATAACTGCCCAGCTCCTTCTTGCAAAACACAAAACAACATTAACATTTGAACACAAGTCTCAAGCCACTTAAGACAACTGTCAAAGAATTGCCTTCAAGGGAAGAAAAAGTCAGCACACAGCAGAACCCCAGAAGCATAGTGCCAACAACCTTCCGTCGCAGGAGCTCCACACGTCCCTTGCCATATGCAAAAGGGAAATTCCTTTTTACCCTGCGTGCGGCAGATCGAGCCAGCGGGTCTTTCAAACTAAACCTCTGGCCGACTCGAAACACGCTCGCGCTAAGTGAGATACGACACACTATTCATTAAATATGTCATTTATTTCTAAATCTGTTCTTAAGTTTACTGTCGTTGCTTTCAATACAATACTTACATGCATTTATAATTGTTGTTGTTGTTGTGGTCTTCAGTCCTGAGACTGGTTTGATGCAGCTCTCCAAGCTATTCTATCCTGTGCAAGCTTATTCGTCTCCGAGTACTTACTGCAGCCTAAATCCTTCTGAATCTGCTTAGTGTATTCATCTCTTGGTCTCCCTCTACGATTTTTACCCTCCAAACTGCCCTCCAATGCTAAATTTGTGATCCCCTGATACCTCAGAACATGTCCTACCAACCGATCCCTTCTTCTAGTCGAGTTGTGCCACAAACTTCTCTTCTCCCCAGTTCTGTTCAATACCTCCTCAATAGTTATGTGATCTACCTATCTAACCTTCAGCATTCTACTGTAGCACCACATTTCGAAAGCTTCTACTCTGTTCTTGTTCAAACTACTTATCGTCCATGTTTCACTTCCATACATGGCTACACTCCATACAAATACTTTCAGAAACAACTTCCTGACACTTAAATCTATACTCAATGTTAACAAAGTTTTCTTCTTCGGAAACGCTTTCCTTGCCATTGCCAGTCTACATTTTATATCCCCCTTACTTCGACCATCATCAGTTATTTTGCTCCCCAAATAGCAAAACTCCTTTACTACTTTAAGTGTCTCATTTCCTAAGCTAATTCCCTCAGCATCACCCGACTTAATTCGACTACATTCCATTATCCTCGTTTTGCTTTAGTTGATTTTCATCTTATATCCTCCTTTCAAGACTCTGTCCATTCCGTTCAACTGCTCTTCCAAGTCCTTTGCTGTCACTGAGTGAATTACAATGTCATCGGCAAACCTCAAAGTTTTTATTTCTTCTCCATTTTAATACCTACTCCGAATTTTTCTTTTGTTTCCTTCACTGCTTGCTAAATATACAGATTGAATAACATCGGGGATAGGCTACAGCCCTGTCTCACTCCCATCCCAACCACTGCTTCCCTTTCATGTTCCTCGACTCTTATAACTGCCTTCTGCTTTCTGTACAAATTGTAAATAGCCTTTCGCTCCCTGTATATTACCCCTGCCACCTTCAGAAATTGAAAGAGAGTATTCCAGTCAACATTGTCAAAAGCTTTCTCTAAGTCTACAAATGCTAGAAATCTAGGCTTGCCTTTCCTTAATCTTTCTTCTAAGATAAGTCTTAGGGTCAGTATTCCCTCACGTGTTCCAACATTTCTACGGAATCCAATCTGATCTTCCCCGAGATCGGCTTCTACCAGTTTTTTCCATTCTTCTGTAAAGAATTCGCGTTATTATTTTGCAGCTGTGACTTATTAAACTGATACTTCGGTAATTTTCACATCTTTCAACACCTGCTTTCTTTGGGGTTGGAATTATTATATTCTTCTTGAAGTCTGAGGGTATTTCGCCTGTCTCATACATATTGCTCACCAGACAGTAGAGTTTTGTCAGGACTGGCTCTCCCACGGCCGTCAGTAGTTCCAATGGAATATTGTCTACTCCGGGGGCCTTGTTTCGACTCAGGTCTTTCAGTGCTCTGTCAAACTCTTCACGCAGTATCATATCTCCCATTTCATCTTCATCTACCTCCTCTTCCATTTCCATAATACTGTCCTCAAGAAGATCGCCCTTGTATAGACCCTCTATATACCTCTTCCACCTTTCTGCTTTCCCTTCTTTGCTTAGAACTGCATTTCCATCAAAGCTCTTGATATTCATACAAGTGGTTGTCTTTTCTCCAAATGACTCTTTAATTTTCCTGTAGGCCAGGCTGTTCCAGCTCGTCGGCTCCGTTGCGAGCCGCGGAGCGCTCCCTGCTCCAGGGAGCCTTGTCGCTCGCTGTGACCAGTCAAGTGGGCCGGCAAGCCGGCAAGTGGCACGGCTGGCTGAGGCAGGCGGCAAGGCAAGGGTTTTGATGTGCCAGCTGTGTCTTACAAGATCGACAACCTCACACTCTTAGCTGCTAAGACGTGGTGACGTGCTACACCAGGAAATACCATGTTCAGGAAATAAATAACAAAAAACTGTTTTACAAGAAATTGCATACTAACTTTATTGGGTCTCTGTAGCTTGACATTTTCTTTTCATTACAAGATCGGAAATATCAGGCGTCAAAGTGTTCGCAGAGTTAATGCGGAGGATGGCCTTCATTGTTGCATCCTGAAGAAACGATCGTTCCTTACTTTTTACTCTTTTCATTGCTGAGAAAAGCTGCTCACAACAATACATAGATCCAAACATGCACGTGATCTGAGCGGCATTGTTGTGAAGCTTGGGAAATGTTTTTTGCTGTAATGAATACTACCATCGTGACAAATCCAACGTGTTGTAGTACCTCTCTTTCAACAAAGTTGAATTTTGCAAATAAATTATCTCCAATTGAAGTGACGGTGACAAGTCATCGGGGGAAACTGAAAAAGCAGTGCTGAACACCTTAAGTTCCATTTCCAAACTAGTGAGGTCTCGGAATCGTGTTTCAAACGACGTGATGAGCTGCTTTAACTTTGCTTGGTAATCGCCGAAAGTAGTACCTTCAGGTAGTTCTAAAGAAGCAAGACGACTGAAGAACGTTAAATGTCCATTACTCATCTGCCTATCAAATAAACGTAACTTTTCCATGAACGCTTTGATCTGGTCGTGCATGTCAACGATTAGCTGCCCTTTGCCCTGCAGTGACAGATTTAAATTATTCAGATGCATAGTTATATCAGCTAGGAACGCCAGGTCTGACATCCATTTTATATCTTTCAGACAACACATTTCTTCCCCTTTCATTTCGATAAAAAGGGATACTTCCTCACGAGTGGCAAAGAAAACATCAAGAACTCTTCCCCGACTCAGCCAACGAACTGTACTGTGGTAAGGTATATCCCCATACTCCGCTTCGATATCTTTCAAGAATCCTTTGAATTGGCGATTATTCATACCGTGACGCCGCACAAAATTCACACACTTCACGACATCTTTCATTACGCCACCTAGCTCTACTATTTCAGCACACAGTGCCTCTTGGTGAATAAAACAATGAAGAGTCAAAATGTCTTTCCCGAATTCGTCCCTGAGTTTATTTTTCAAACGAGAAGCAAAACCTTGGTGACGCCCGATCATTTGTGGTGCACCGTCTGTCGCTACAGAATGGAGCTTATCCCACGGCAAATTCATATTGTCCACTGATTCACAAACAGCTTCAAAAATGTCATGTCCTGTTGCGGTGTAATCGAGTGGTAGCACATCCAAGAGTTCTTCAGTTACTTGCAGCTCCATGTCGACACCACGCACAAAGACTGCAAGTTGAGCATAGTCTGATATGTCGGTGCTTTCGTCAACCGCTAGCGAAAATGCAACAAAGCTCTCCGCCTTTCTCATGAGCTGTGTCTCTAAATCCGCTGCCATGTCCAGGATTCGACGAGACATTGTTTGCTTCGACAGGCAACCCCTTCAATTGCCTGCACCTACAATGGAAACAAACATTCTGCAACAGCTACCATGCACGATTTTACGAGTGGTCCCACCGGAAATGGTTTGCCACTTGTCGCAATGATGTGAGCGACCCTGTAGCTAGCTCGAAGTGCAGATTCAGTAGTGTTTTCTCCGCTCTCATTCACCTGAAAATTATAAACGCATTACAGAACACGAATTATGTTGCATGTTTTGATACCCTCCGTATTACGAAACTGTTTTTGAACTTACGTCTCCTGCTATGTCGTTCTTAAGCCTGGCTACCAGTTCTCTGCGTGCAACGCCTTCTACCTGATCGTAGTGCGCAGCGTGAAGACGTGTATAATGTCGTTGTATATTGTACCTCTTCGCAGAATTGAATACTTTATGACATACAAGACATTGCGGACGACCATCCCTCTCAATGAATAGATAGGTATCCTCCAACAGAGGTACAGGGCTCCCGCGGCTAGTCATAGCTGTCATTAAACTCTGATTATTGCGTCAGTTGCGGCTGCATGCAGCCAGGGGGCAGTGTGTTCGCTTTCCCCCTCCACGCGGGCTCCGAGCTGCCGCAGTGAGCGCTCCGGAGCGCTCCGGCTCCCTGGAGCTCGGTTGGAACAGCCTGCTGTAGGCAGTATCCATGTTACCCTTCGTGAGATAAGCCTCTACATCCTTACATTTGTCCTATAGCCATCCCTGCTTAGTCATTTTGCACTTCCTGTCGATCTCATTTTTGAGACGTTTGTATTCGATTTTGTCTACTTCACTTACTGCATTTTTGCATTTTCTCCTTTCATCAATTAAATTTAGTATCTCTCCTGTTACCCCAGGATTTCTACCAGCCCTCGTCTTTTTACCTACTTGATCCTCTGCTGCATCTATAATAGTAAGATATAAAAGGTTAGTGAAGGTAAACTTACAGTTCTCCATCTGATTATTAGCATTTTGCTGATGGAGATCTACCCTGCTGTGAAGGTAAACTTACAGTTCTCCATCTGATTATTAGCATTTTGCTGATGGAGATCTACCCTGCTGTGAATCATTATAAGGTTCACAGCTATAAAGTACGTTTTTGTGATCGATACACTGCTATCAGTAAAATAAACTGTAGTTAGTCGAAAGAAGAATATTAATGCATATTTTCTGGAGACATGTCAATATTTAAAATATAATTTTTCTGTGACGAATGAAAATAAAAACAAGTTCCTCCTCATGGAAAGAGAAGTTGCTGAATAGAAGGAAAAAGTAAAAGTATTACGATTTTCTGGCCCAATAGAAAACTTGTAGC
This sequence comes from Schistocerca americana, assembly GCF_021461395.2. Lineage (NCBI taxonomy): Eukaryota > Metazoa > Arthropoda > Insecta > Orthoptera > Acrididae > Schistocerca > Schistocerca americana. Next base: position 561,870,693 of record NC_060124.1, read on the forward strand.
ATGTCCAGCACATGTCTTCCCAAAAATAGTGGAAGAATTAAGAGCAGTGTACTACTTCGTACGCAATAGTAAGGAGAGGTTGGCTGCGGAGTGGTGCAGCAGCTGTCGTCGTAGGGAAGCTGGACAGCAGCAGAAATTATTGGTGAGCACACAAAAACGCTAAAAAAAAAAAAAAAACTCTTCCTTAACTTCTAGTTTGCTCCAAGCGTTGAAAAGAAACTTTATAGAAGAACAAACGGAAATGAAGTCCAGCTATCAGAAGAAGCAAAGCACAGGGCTCCCTGCAGTGTGAGGCTCCAACTCCTAACGCACACATGAACTGTCGAAGGCTGGCTGAAACTGAAGACTGTCGAAGACTGACTGTAACTTGGCCATGTACCTGCCGCCGGCCATACTGCATGAAGGCAGCAGAGGGCGCTCGTAGTCGCGTACGCTGAAGACGCGGCTCAGCGGGTGCGCTACGTTGGTTTCCCTGGGTCCCAGCACGACCGCTGTTAGTGTCTTATGGAAACGAGCCTCACCGTTGTCAGCAGTGAGATGTTGTCTACTGACTGGTTTGATGCGGCCCGTCATGAATTCCTCTCCTATGCCAACCTCTTATCCCAGAGCAGCACTTGCACCCTACGTGCTGGATGTATTCCAATCTCTGTCTTCCTCTACAGTTCCCTCTAGTACCATGGAAGTCATTCCCTCATGTCTTAACAGTTGCCCTATCATCCTGTGTACCTCCCTATTCCTTGCCTTATTAGTCCACCTAAATTCCATCACCATTCTGTAACACCACATCTAAAATCTTTCGACGCTCTTCTTTTCCTGTTTTCTCACAGTCGTGTTTCACCACCATACAGTCCTGTGCTACAAACATATATTCTCAGAGTTTTCTTTCTCACATTAAGGCCTATGTCTCGCACTAGCAGATTTCTCTTGGTGAGGAATGCCCTTTTGCCAGTGCTAGTCTACTATTCATTTCATACACTCATGCTCATAAATTAAGGATAATGGTGATACATGGTGAAACAACGCTCTGGTGGTCGGTTTGAGAGTTTAAATCACCTCGGGGTATGATCATGCGGTGCATTTTACCTGCGGTCGTCGCACGGTGGTGCTGACGGCAGTAACATACGCCGAGGTGTGTTGGTCCATGTCAGAGTACGGTGCAGCGAGTAAGTGTGCAGACGTTTTCAGACGTGCTAATGGTGACTGTGTGTTGAAAATGGCTCAAAGAACACATACTGATGACGTTATGAGGGGTAGAATACTAGGGCAACTGGAGGCTGGTCAAACACAGCAGGTCATAGCACGGGCCCTCTGTGTGCCACAAAGTGTGATCTCAAGTTTATGGCAACGATTCCCGCAGACAGGAAACGTGTCCAGGAGCTACAGTACAGGACGTCCACAGAGTACAACACCACAAGAAGACCAATATCTCACCATCAGTGCCTGCAGACGTCCACGGACTATTGCAGGTAGCTTTGCTCGGGACCTCACCACAGGCACTAGAACAGTTGTCTCCAGACGCACAGTCTACAGACGACTGAAAAGACATAGTTTATTCGCCCTGAGACATGCAAGGTGCATTCCACTGACGCCTGGTCACAGGAGAGCCCGTAAAGCCTGGTGTCAAGAACACAGTACATGGTCATTGGAACAGTGGTCTTAGGTTATGTTCTCGAACGAACCAGTCCAGCTATAGTCTAACAGAGATTATCGCCGGGTTTTCATCTGGCGTGAACCAGGAACCAGATACCAACCACTTAATGACCTTGAAGGGGACCTATGGAGGTCGTCGTTTGATGGTGTGGGGTGGGATTATGATTGGTGCACGTAGACCACTGCATGTCTTTTCAGAGGAACTGTAACAGGCCAGGTGTGTCGGGAAGTTATTTTGCACCACTTTGTCTTCCTTTTCAGGGTTGGATTGGGTCCCACCTTCCTCCTGACGGATGATAACGCCACCCCACCCCCCCACCCCCCCCCCCCCCCGAGCTGCCATCGTGCAGGAGTACCTTGAAACAGAAGATATCAGGCGAATGGAGTGGCCTGCGTGTCCCCAGACCTAAATCCCATCGAGCACGTCTGGGTTCCTCTCGGTCGGCGTATCGCTGCACGTCTTCAAACCCCTACGACACTTCAAGAGCTCCGACAGGCACTGGTTCAAGAATGGGAGTCTATACCCCAGCATCTGCTCGACCACCTGATCCAGAGTATGCCAACCCGTTGTGCGGCCTGTGTACGTGTGCAAGGTGATCATATCCCATATTGATGTCCGGGTACATGTGCAGGAAACAGTGGTGTTTCGTAGCACATGTGTTTCGGGACGGTTTCCTCCACTTATCACCAATACCGTGGACTTACAGATCTGTGTCGTGTGTGATCCCTATGTGCCTATGCTGTGAGCTGCAGTTTTGTGTAGTGCCTCGTTCTGTGGCACCACATTGTGCAATTATCTTTAATTTATGAGCATGAGTGTACTTGCTGCACCCATCATGGGTTATTTTGCTGCAGAGATAGCAGAATTCCTTAATTTCGTCCACTTTGTGATCACCAATTCTGAATATAAGTTTCTCGCTGTTCTAATTTATTATGCTTCTCGTTACTTTCGTTTTTCTTCGATTTATTCTTAATCCATAATCTGTACTCATTACACTGTTCATTCCATTTAGTAATTCCTGTAATATTTCTTCACTTTCGCTGATGATGGCAAGGTCATAAGAGAAATTTTTTCATTGATACCCTTTCACCTTGAATTTCACTTCCTCTCTCTCCATTCTGGAATATTTCTTTTATTTCCGTTAATGTTTCTTCGACAGATAGATGGAACAATAAGGGTAAAAGATTACATCCATGTCTTGCACCCTTTTTAATCAATGCACTTCGTTCTTGGTCTTTCACTCACGGATCCTGTACATATTATGCATTTCCAGGGTTTCCCTACAGCTTATCCCAACTTTGCTCAGAATTTCTAACATCAAGCATCACTTTCCAATGTCGAACGCTTTTTACGAGGTGACAAATCCGATGGAAGGTTTGGGTTTTTCTTTAGTCTTGCTTCTGCTATCAACTGCAATGTCGATCTTCAATTTTGTTTTCCGTTCTTCTGTAGGTTATTCTCGTCAGCAACTTGGATGTATGAGCTGTTAAGCTGGTTCAGAGTTGTGTGAATGATCGCCAGACTCACATCTTCTACACACCATCGTGAACAATCGTTTTTCATTTTTGAAATTCTGATGGAATTTTATCTATCCTTTCCGCCTTATTCTACCTTAAGTGATCCAGAGCTCTTTAAATTATGATTGCAATGCTGGATCCACTATCTCTTCTATATAGACTCCTGTATCTTCTTCTATCACGACATCAGACAAGTCTTCGCCTTCATAGAGGGCTTTGATGTACTCTTTTCACCAATCCGCTCTCTCCTCTGCATTTAAAAGTCATTTCCCACTGCACCCTTAATGTTAACATCCTTACTTTTAATTCCACCGAAGGTTGTTTTGACTTTTCTTTACACTATCAGTCCTTCCGATAATCATTTCTTTTTCGGTTTCTTCACTTTTCCTTGCATCCATTTCGTTTTAACTTCGCCAAGCTTCCTATTTATTTCATTCCTCAATGACTTCTACATTTGTATTCCTGAATTACCTGCAACATTTTTGTACTTCCTTTGGTCATCGATCATCTGTAGTATTTCTTTTGTTACACATGGTTTCTCAGCAGTTATCTTCCTTGTACCTATGCTTTTCTCTCCAGCTTCTTTGATTTCCCGTTTCAGAGATGTCCATTCCTCTTCAGCTGAACTGCCTACTGAGCTAATCATTTTTACAGTATCTATAGCCAAGCGTATCTATTAATTCCTTAGTACTACCATATCCCACTTCTTTGCACTTTGATTTTTACTGACTATTCACTTAAATATCAGCCAACTCTTCATCATTACTAAACTATTACCTGCTCCTGGGTATGTCGTACAATTCAATATCTCATGTCAGAATCTCTGCCAGACCATAATGTAATCTCGCTATTACTAACTGAAATTTATTGCAAAACTTAGTTAAACTTTCTCCTCTCTCATACTTAGTAACAAGCCCATATTCTGTTGTAACCGTTTTAATTCCCCATCACTGTCATCTCCCATTACGTAGTGAATTACCCGTTCAATATTTTCATATACTTCCTCTATCTCTTTATATTCGGCTTGCGACTTTGGCATGTGTACTTTAACCATTGTTTTCGGTGTTGGTTTGCTGTCGATTCTGACGAGAACAACACCATCCCTGTTCACGACTAACTCGGTCTCTGGTCTACCATCGTATTCATAACGAGTCATACTCTCCTTATATCATTTTATGCTGCTGCTGATATTATCCTGTACTCATCTGACCAGATATCCTTAACTTGTTTCCATTCCACTTCACTGACCCCCACTATGTCTAGACTGAGCCTTAGCATTTTCGCCGGCCGGGGTGGCCGAGCGGTTCTAGGCGCTTCAGTCTGGAACCGCGCGACCGCTAAGGTCGCAGGTTCGAATCCTGCCTCGGGCATGGATGTGTGTGATGTCCTTAGGTTAGTTAGGTTTAAGTAGTTCTAAGTTCTAGGGGACTGATGACCTGAGCTGTTAAGTCCCATAGTGCTCAGAGCCATTTGAACCTTAGCATTTTCCTTTTCAGATTTTGTAGCTTGCCTACCACGTTCAAATTGCTGACATTCCACGACCCGACTAGCAGAACATTATCCTTTCGTTGGTTATCCAGTCTTTTTCTCACAGTTACCTCCTGCCTGGCATTCCACTCCTAGAGATCCGAATGGGGGAATCTTTTCCGAATGGAGAGATCATCATGACACTATTCAACTACAGTCCCCATGTCCTGTGGATGCACATTATGCGTCTTTAATGCAGTGTTTTCCGTTGCCCTCTGCGTCTTCATGCCTTTGATCATTGATGATTCTTCCGCCTTCCCACCCCATTATCAAGAGAGCGCCCTGAAACTCTTCCCACTCCTTCGTCTTCTATAACAAGGCCGTTAGCAGAAGGAGGGAGACATCTGATGCCGGCAGTCTTCGGCCGTCGTTGCTGATGTTTTTATTCGAAATTCAACAGGTGGCGTTGTCTGACCCGGAGACCGAGGACGTTTCGATTACTGATGAAAGACGCTACTCCTAGGCCACTGGTACAAAGACCACTTTAAGATCTCTACGTTCCACACCTGGAAACGATTCTCACATTGTACAGTGTGATAACGGTGTTCGTACTATGCTTAAGAGAAGACGACAAATACCGCGACTAGTGGCCAAAAGACAAACAGTCGCCTGGTGCCTCTCGGTTCCTAGCAGCAGATGGCGCTGACAAATTCGGGCCCCTTTCTGTGTCTGCACCACGTAGATCACCGCATCTTACTCGTCCACCGATACAGCGGACAGCCGACAAAGGGACAAAGGGAGTGTTGTCACCGTGAACTACATTGCTCCTGCCTTGTACCGGCTGAAAAGGTAATTCTGTCACCGGCAGGCACAAAGCACGACGCGCTGCTAATATCCAATCATGTCCCAGCCCTTAGACATTTCCGTTTAGTGCCAACTAAGCACAGTTCTCTAAAGACTGCCCTCCCACTGAACAGCCTCTGTTTACTGAGTAATAGGACAATCAAGAGTGCATGCAGCACTATTATCAGCTACAGTGACAATGTCGTAGTCTGGCTAGACACAGAATAATTATTTACATCTCATTGCATTGGGTATAGGACATCAAATGCATTACATCAAACTGCAGTATTTTGCACTATACTGTAACAAATGTTAATGGTTATTTCATATTGTGTTGCCACAGCTCGGTATTAGTGCTGCCCAGTGAAAGGAAATGTTTACCTAACGATCATCACGTGCATTTCTCACATTTAATCAACTATAACAATCTTCTGCTAACGTGGTTATGTTTTAGCTGAATTAATAGTAACATTCTGTTACAATATCTATATGAGTTATAGCTCATAGGAAAACCGAACTTTTCAAATGAATTTTAGCAAAAACCCCGCTGCCTCCTTGCCCACCCGTTCTGTTTTAACTAGCTGGTGCCCATGACTTGACGGGTCAGTGGTTGTTTGCAAAATGCGCAACCGGAAAGAAATTAGTGCATCCTTATAGACGTTTCCAATTCACTCACGGTTTGTTCTGCCAGCAGTCCACCTGGAGTACATGAAATGACGATGTTTACAGATCCATAGCACAGGCTGTTATAAGGTACCAGGTACCAACCTATGCTGAAACACCCATATTACTACATGGTGTAGCATTAACGGGCGGCAATGCACGCACTGACTCTCGCATCCAGTCGATCGTACACTTGGCGAATACTATTCTGGGAGACGTTATGCCAGGCCTGTTCGACCTCACTACGTAGTTGTGTACGAGTTGTTGGCTGACGAGTCAAAAATGTTCAAATGTGTGTGACATCTTATGGGACTTAACTGCTAAGGTCATCAGTCTCTAAGCTTACACACTACTTGACCTAAATTATCCTAAGGGCAAACACACACACCCATGCACGAGGGAGGACTCGAACCTCCGCCGGGACCAGCCGCACAGGGTTGACAAATCGCTCGAGTCTCTTCTCGTACCATCATATCGCACAGGTATTTGATAGGAGACAACTCCAGAGATCGTTCTGTCCAGGGAAGTTACTGCACGTCTTTCACAGCTCGTTGGCTTTGACGGGTAGTGTGTGGTCGAGCATTATCCTGTTGGAAAAACACATCAGTTTCCTGTTGCAATAACGGCAAAAGTACGGGTCTAACAACATTCTGCGCGTGCCGAGCACTGGTTAAACGTCCCTCCAGAAACATCACAGGTGAACGAGAGTTGTAGCTTCTCACACCCCAAATCACAAGATCTGGCGTGGGCCAGTGAGTCTTCGACGAATGTACTCTACGAGACATCGCTCACCAGGTCTACGTCGTACGGGCAAACGACCATCACTTGGTGCAGGCAGAATTTGCTGTCATCGCTGATGACCACGGCACGTCATTTCATCTTCCAAGTGATCCTCTGACGGTGCCAGACGAGCGGCGTGCGTCGATGTTGTGGCGTGAGTGGACACGCGGTTCCAGACAGTAGCGCCTAGAACCGCTCGGCCACCCGGCCGGCTGCATGCCCGCAGTCCCACTGCTAATAGCGAGTTCTCAACAGTGTGTGTTGACACGTCTGGGATCAGAGGCCCTCTTACATGTGCTGTGGTTGCTATACGATCTATAGCTGTTGCCCTTACAATACGACGAACCTGGTGGACGTCTGCGCTACTTGAACGCCCAGAACCTCGTCTGCGGGTGTGAGAATGTTCACGTGACACCTGATACAGGCATCGTTGCACAAATGACGCAGCGTCTCCATCTTGTGTGGCATTTTTCCGAAAGGACCATCCCGCCACTCGGAAGGCCACAACGTGTTCCCTATCAAAGTCGCTCGGTTGGCTTTGGTAAGCACGAGTACGTCTCCGTGGCATGGTTACCCACTTGCTTCAGAAGTCAGCACCACACTCAGCCCTCAGGTTGTCACCATTCCCTATTATAGACAAAGACGGCCCTCTGATAGCTATGCCACTACGCTATCTGTTGAAACATCAGCTATCCCCCAGGTGGCATATGCTGTCATCAGATCAAAATCGACGTCGTCTTTCAAGGTCGACTAATTTTTTCCGGCAGTATCTTAAGAAGATCCACTTTTCCTACTGCAGTTGAATCTTTACACACCTCAGTCGTACTAATCTACTGCCTCGCAAACTGTAATAATGAACTACGATGCAACTCAACGCACAGTTGGGAGAAGAGTAAAAAGCTACAGAGACGGCCTCTGCAGTTCGTCGGACTAGGTTTAACCAATATCTTTCCTAACCCAAAGCGTCAAATTGTCTTTGAAGACTTAGTAGTGCTCATGGTTAGTAGTTTATGTTTACATTACAGTAGTTCATGGAACTGTAAATATCCCGAATAATTATAATTTTACAATTATTTCACGTTAATTTCAAAATTAATATAGCACTATAATTTTGACAAAAATTTTACTTGTCATGACCCTAGTTATCAGCATGAAGATTTTTTGAAAAAAAGTGAGAGAACCAAAGAATTCAGATACGTCTTGCATACACCAGACTACATTGACACCAGGAAATGTAGGATTTATCATCAAGAAACGGCGACGTGGAGGTACAGACAACGCAATGTTTAAAACCGGCAATGCGGTGCAAAGATAATTGGGTTACGTTTGTGATATGTATACCTGTGAGAAGATTTCGACTGTGCTACAAAGTAAAGTCGTAGTGCACGATTGGCTGGGATGTCCTAAACGGAGGTTCAGCCCCGTAACTGGAATGTTTTCTCCTATCCTTCAAACACATTGGCACCTTTCGACCATGATGAGTGGGATTTGAGTGTTGAGTATACGTCGTATGTGTAGATGATTAAAATGGGTCTCCGTGACGTGTGGCGTCATGTTTGTGTTTTGCGGTCAGGTGCCTGCTCCTTTCGAATAGCAGAAAGGAACCGCCGAGCTCCAGGTCCCCATCCGACGTACGGATCAATGTGCAGACACTGCAGAGAGGTTTGGAATTCAGTCGAGGACATTTACGCAAAGAATAATGATGAGAAATCTTCAGCCAGCACCCCTTCTCCTATTTGCCGTGAAAGGGAAGCTTGCGAACTGTGCATATCGTAGTCAGCTGGTCAACCATTAAAGTAACAGCCAAGCTTGGCTTTGCCTATCTTTGGCCATCTGAAGGGAACTGCTGTATTTCACGTTCGTTTTGACATGTGATAAAGCGTTGTTATACCATTTGATGGTGCACGCACGGCCGAAATTGTAATAGAGCTTTTGCAAAGGCGCCTATGATGTCATTCCCAAACTACGAGGGTCACTCCAAAAGAAATGGAGAACTTTTTTTTTTAATTTCCATCTTTTATTGTACATGTTTCAAAGTTTTACAGTGCGTAGATACATCCTTTAGGAACAATATTTTCATTTCTCCACATAATTTCCCTCCCTATTAACTGCCTTACGCCATCTTGGAACCAACGCCTGTATACCCGCAGGGTAAAATTCTGGACCAACCTGTTGGAGCCACTGTTTGGCAGGGTGCACAAGGGAGTCATCATCTTCAAACCTTGTTCGACGAAGACAGTCTTTCAGTTTCCCAAAGAGATGATAGTCACATGGAGCCAGGTTAGGACTGTATGGTGGGTGTTTCAGTGTTGTCCATCTGAGTTTTCTGATCGCTTCCATGATTTTTTGACTGACATGTGGCCGTGCATTGTCGTGGAAAAGCAAAACATCCTGCTTTTGCCGATGTGGTCGAACACGACTCAGTCGAGCTTGATGTTTCTTCAGTGTCGTCACATATGCATCAGAATTTATGGTGGTTCCACTTGGCATGATGCCCACAAGCAAGAGTCCTTCAGAATAGAAAAACACCGTAGCCATAACTTTTCCAGCAGAAGGTGTGGTTTTGAATTTTGTTTTCTTGGGTGAATTTGCATGATGCCACTCCATTGATTGCCTCTCCGTCTCTGGTGAAAAATGATGGAGCCATGTTTCATCACCTGTCACAATTCTTCCAAGAAATTCATCTTCACCATTCTCGTACTGTTCCAAAAGTTCACTGCATACCGTTTTTCTTGTTTCTTTGTGAGACAATGTCAACATCCTGGGAACCCACCTGGCACAAACCTTTTTTAACGCCAACACTTTCAGTATTCTGCAAACACTTCCTTCGCCTATCCCAACGTAGCGTGACAATTCGTTCACTGTGATGTGCCTGTCAGTAGTCACCAAGTCGTTAACTCTCTGCACATTGTCTGGAGTGGGTGCAGTACGAGGCCTGCCGCTGTAAGGACAATCCTCAATATTGCCGTGCCCGCTTTCATCACGTAACCTGCTTGCCCACCGACTAACTGTACTGCGATCGACAGCAGAATCTCCATACACCTTTTTCAACCTCTTGTGGATGTTTCCCACCGTCTCATTTTCACAGCACAGGAATTTATGACAGCAAGTTGTTTCTGTCGAACGTCAGGTGTAGCAGCCATCTTGAAGACATGCTGTGACGGCGCCACGCACGGGAACAGGTTGAACTAAGTTTGAAAACAAGCGGGAAGGATGTATCTACACAGTTTAAAACTTTCACACATGCAGCATGAAAACTGTATTTTTACAAAAATAGTGTGCATTTCTTTTGGAGTGACCATCGTATATTGAGATAATTTAGAGAACCGGCGTTTGCGATACACCCCAGAATGATGCCACTGCCACCATCATACGTTTCGTGTACGGACAGAAAAGCCAAGAGAGTTCAGGGATAGTACGGAAGAATACAGACAGTCATTTTTACATCGCTCCCTCTGTGAGTGAAACAGGAAATGGAATGACCAGAACTACTACAAGACACCCTGCATCATACACCGTGCGGTGGCTAGCTTAGTAGATTGATGTGACAGAAGTCATGGCATAGCGATATGCACACATACTGGTGGCGGTAGTATCGCGTAGATAAGGTATTTGCGGTGGTGTCATCTGTACCCTGGTGATTTATGTGGAAAGGTTTCCAACTTGTTTGTGGCAGCACGTTGGGAATTAACAGGCTCTGAACGCGGAATGGTAGTTGGAGCTAGACGTATGGGACATTCCATTTCGAAAATCGTTACGGAATTTAATATTCCGAAATCCGCAGTGTCAAGTGTGCATCGAGAATACAAATTTCGGGCATTACCTTGCATCACTGACAGCACAGTGACCGACGGCCTGCACTGAAAGAGCAACAGCAGTGACATTTTGGCAGAGTTGTCAGTGCTGACAGACAAGCAACACTGCGTGAAATAACAGCAGGAGACAAAAAAAAAGTGGAACGTACGACGAACGTATCTGTCAGTAAAGTGCGGCGAAATTTGGCGTTAATGGTTTATGGCAACAGACGACTGATGCGAGTGACCGATGCGCCTCTTCAGGGCTCCTGATCATATCGATTGGAACCTAGACGACTGGAAATCCGTGGCCTTTCCCGATTTCAGGTGGTAAGAGTTGATGGTAGGCTTCGAGTGTGGAGCACACCCCACGAGGCCATGGACCCAAGTTGTCAACAAGGGGCTCTGCATGCTGGTGGTGGCTCAATAATGGTTTACATGGAATGGACTCGTCCAACTGAACCGATCATTGACTGGATATGGTTATGTCCGTTTACTTGCAGACCATTTGGAGGCATTCATGGACTCCAGTTTCCCAAACAACGATGTCACGTCACTGGAACACAGTTGTTCGCGATATTTTTGAAGAAAAATTTGGACAATTGGAGCGAATGATTTGGCCTCCCAGATCGCCCGACATGAATCCCAAGGAAATCATTTGTGGGACATAATCGAGATGTCAGTTGGTGCACAAATATTCCACCGGCAACACTTTCGCGGTTGTGGACGGCTTTAGAGGCAGCATGGCTCAGTCTTTCTGTAGGGGTCTTGTTGAGTCCATGCCACGTCGAGTAGCTGCACTATGCCGGGCAAAATGAGGTCTGACACAACAGTAGGAGGTATCTCATAGCTTCCATCTCGGTATACAGTCATGGAAAAAAGTATTCATACAGTAGATGGTGACAAACTACGATGGTGTGTTGGGATAGTAAATCACCCACAGCGCCGATACGAATAAGTACGATGATGTAGCGTCAGATAACCATGTCCTTCGTACTGAAGCTTCCCATATGCCATGAATCTATTCTGGGAAAATAAAATATATTACACTCCGCACTTTCTACGGCAGGGAAAAATGCATTCATACAGCGGATTACTTTCAACCAAACAAAGGTCTGACGCAGCCACGGAGTGCATGCCACACTTGTGTAGTTGTGTGGCGGCCGTGAAGCAACAGCACGTCGGACGTGGGTACCGTGGAACAGCAGAATGGGCCGCAAGGGGAAGGAAACGACCTCTGAGGAACGAAACATCGTTGTCACCCAATATCTTCAACAGAAGTCGTATGCCGAAATTGCGAACATCATAGGACGAAGCCGAGCGACTGTGCAAGCTATCATTAATCGATATAAGGACAGACATGTAGTAATAAACAGTGAACGACACGGTCGTCCACAGAAGCTTACAACAAGAGAGACCAGAATGCTACTAATAATCATCAAGAAAAACCCCAAAAATACAGCGTCGGCACTGTCCGCATATGTACATGACCACTTCCGAAAGGACATTACTCCAAGGGCAGTTCGTACCATTCTCAATCGTTTGGGCTACAGAGCCAGGGTCCCGAGACGAAAGCCCTACATCAGCAAAAAGGACAGGAAGTGGTGGATGGAATTCGCGAAACAGCACGTATCCAAGACAGCAGACTTCTCGAATATCGTGTTGTTTAGTGATGAAAGCAAATTTAATATCGTGCACAGTGATGGTAGGATCTTGGTCTGGAGAAGACCGAATACAGACCTCGACCGAAACAACATTCAACCCACAGTGAAGCGCGGAGGTGGAGGAGTGATGGTATGGGGCTGTATGTCAGCCTACGGTGTCGGAAAATTAGTGTTTGTGGAAGGTACCATGGGCAGATTTGTGTATATGAACATTCTCAAACAGAACTTACAACAGAGTGTTGACACCTTGGGTCTTCCTAGAAATTATTACTTCCAACAGGACAATGATCCCAAATGCACGCCGAAAATTGTCCGGCTGTGGTTGCTCTACAACACTCCACACACTCTTAAAACACCAGTTCAGAGTCCGGACCTGAATCCCATCGAACACTTGTGGAGTGAGCTGGAAACACGAGTGAGAGGACACGACATCCGTAGTAAGGCCTCTTTGAAAGAAGCTCTCCTTCGAGAATGGGAAGGTATCACGTCGGAAACTACAAGAAAATTGGTCCATTCCATGCCACGGAGGTTGCGAGAAGTAATACATTGGGAGGGTATGCATACGAAGTATTAAACATATTCTGGCTTTGTTAGAAGTGTCATTTTCTGTTGGTGTATGAATACTTAATGCCCAGCGCAGTAGAGAACTTGGCACACGTTTTTGTATTTTGTTTTGTAAAGGCTGGTTCATTCTCGTTCTATATACCAGCATAGCTGCATTGGCGACTGGCCAATGTGTACAGTGCATATCCAATTAGTGTTTTTGGTTTCGTATTGTCAATAAGGGCGGTTTACTTTTCCACGCTCTAGTGTATGAATACTTATTTCCATTACTGTATGTAGACGCAGATGGAGATGATTCAGAAGCTGTACGAAATAAATTTCTCGGAAAATCTGTGAGCGGCTGAAGAGGTATGTGGAGTGGGGTACACGTCCGAGGGGACCGTATGGAGTGAGTGAGATGGCGCGAGCAGAGCTGAGCTACTGGCAGGTGAGCGAGGGGAGGCGAGGGCGGCAGGGCTAACCTGTTGACGGGGCTGGCCGCTTATCGAGCGCCGCACGTGGCCCAGTTGCGCGCTGATACGCTTCACAGCGGCGGGGACCCCCCAGCTGTCACACTTGATACCGCGAGAGCGGCAGAGCGGAGCCTCATCCTACCCGAGAGAGCCGCGGTTCAGGGCTAAGAGAGAGAGAGAGAGAGAGAGGGAGAGGGAGAGAGGGAGGCAGGGAGAGCGAGAGAGAGACACGGCTGAGCTCCCGGCAGGAGCCAGGCCTGGGAGCATCACGGGCGAGGCCTCTTCTGCTTCTGCCGATAACGGCCGAATGCACTCCACGCGCGCACTGATCTGATGCAGGGTAACGCTTCGCTACTTACACTCTGACGTGTTTGTCTCTCTCTCCTGTAGGCACAGGTGTTCCTCTCGAAGGAAAACTTCAGGATTATCTCAGAAAACTGATAAAAAAAGAGGTATAGAAGAAAAAAGGTTCAGAAGTGATCACCTCTAAATGCCCTAAATTAAAGACCAATTTCGTTTGAACTCCATCTGTTGTAGCATTTTGGAACATACAATGTGTTCCAGCTTTATGAAATATCTTCAAGAATAGGACGTATTGACACATAACTAGCACGGATTTAGAAAATGTAGTTCCTCTAAAACACTGCTGACACATAGTTCACCCGAAGTAATGACTGCTGTCAACATAGATTCTCAAGTTGATTCTGCGTTTTGTGATTTCCAGAAGGTTTTCGACACCGTTCCTGAAAGCTGCTTCCAGTCAAATTGCATGCCTATTCGGTATTGTCTTAAATGTCTAACTGGATTCGTGATTTCGACACAGAATGGCCACAAATTGTAGTAACTGATGGAAGGTCATCTAGTGATTACAAAGTGATAACTGGGGTTTGCCAAGGAAATGTTATATATCAGCTGTTCGTAACCTTTATAGACGATTTAGAAGACAAGCAGAATCTCTGTAGAGGGTCGCTTAAATAAGAAAAGCCATTTTGTTGATTTGGACCTCATTCATATTATCATATAATACAACAGAGCATTTCGTTACATTTAACGTACCCTAGATTAGCAAGTTATTACACGACAACATTCATTGCAGTATAGCCCGCTGTATTGGAGCTTAGGAGGCTGCAGATTTGTGTCTTAGCGATGATTCATGACACAGCTGTCGTGGTAAGGCAGCGTGAGAACGGGCTAACGTGCCACTTAGTAGAAGCATATATTCACACCACCTATGAACCTAAATAAACTATATTAAATATTATTCAATCATTTTCAAATTTGTTATTCAGGAAAAGATTGCATAAAAGTTTCAACAGTTTCGGAGACAGAGAAAAATGCTTAAGAAGTCAAAAATCGACACTTAGAGAATTAAATTTATTTAGGAACTATAACAGTTTACCTTTTGTTATCATTTGAAAACATAACCAGAACTATCAATCGGCAGAATTATTTAATTGCATTTTAATTTAAAAACTGTAACTACTTTACATTTTCGTAATATAAAAATCAGACAAAATTATTATTTGTGTTTTATATTGTTGTGGGAATAAATGAGAGTGAGTTAGAGTGTGTATGTGGGACATACGTTAAATTACTGGATTAAAGTTACGTAACATATTACGTAATCTTAGCGTGGGAATGGTGTTTGTGCCCACTTTGCTGATGACGTATGTCTAAGTGTACTTGCTTTTGTTAGGACGCAGCTAGAATACCGGTAGAAAGTAAAATCGATTTCTAAATTTATTTCAAGATTAATTTTCTTTTCGTTGTTTTTATTAAATCTTATATTAGTGCTTGCATGTTGGAATGACGGAAATGCATCTGTGAATAATGATTGGCGCAGGCCATTTTTGGCGCGAGAATGGTCTCGAACAATTCTTCTGATTGGCCAGCCAAAGTGATCATCCAATGAGAATTAAGCAGTTCCCGCACATGCTGTGGTAGAAGCAGGATCCAGGGAGTCGCTAGTCAGCTATTGGACGCGCAGGTCATGTTGAACGTTTCATTCTTCATTATCTTTAAAATGAAGAAGTAATTGGTTTCTCGCATCTAGATTGTGTTACCATGGAAGCAGTTGCATTTTCGAACGGTTTGTTGGAAGATGGAAGTTTTGGAATTGTTTTGTTGGAAAGATAGCCGCTTGTGAACTTTCGGCCTGTGTGTAAATTCCGCGTGGTATGTTTTGTATTCATATATGGAATATTTGGTGAGCAGTTTCTGTTAAAGAAATTCACTGAAAAGGACCGGGAGCGAAACTTACAATTATTACCGGAGCTGTAACTGTGAAATCGCGTAATTATTCGGGTAGGACTTATGTATACTTCTGGCTGCTTTGCTTGTGATCTGGATTGCATGAACTGTTAACTGAGAACAGTAGTCTTGTTAGTTAGGTGCATTTGGACTTGATGGCAGGTTTTTTTTTCATTTGAACTAAAGGAAATAAAAATACTTGTATTAGAATTTTAACATTTTACTAACTGAATGAAGCAACCACCTTCCGCCCGAAAATTATTATAAGATATTTACAGACTAGCTGGCTACTAGAGTTACGCGGACTTTGCAACGTAAGTACAGGCGTCGTTTTATCAACGCTGCTTTTGCGACGTACTAATAGTACCTACGTTTGTAGAGAAACGAGATGTTGTACTGACACCGTACTGAGGTAGGTGGAACTTTTGCATTGAACAGTACGAACAACAACGAATTTTCAAATCCCGCCAAGCCGCAGACAGAAACGCAAAATTTGCGCTATCGTACATGAAATTGTTTCGTTTCGTCAATATGCCCTCACAACACCAAAACACTGAAAAACAAGTGGAAAAAAGTCGCGTAGCAGCCGTCTCGAACCTGCCGAACTGACTTACCTCATCTGACCAGATAATAAGTCTCTCATTCAGATCGTTCTTTCTGCTCACGTACTACGAGAAGAAATGGATTTTTATCGAAAAAACTGACTTGCATTAGTTATCAGAATATATAATTTAAGTATTTACAAGAACGCATTGGTCTATGCCTCATGCTTGTTGCCTTCTACTATCTGATAAAGTTGAAGTATGTCTTCCTATTTCCACTTCGAGCGAGCCATCCGGCTGCTGTGATAGAAGTTAATTGAGTCTGATTTCCACCAGTAATTTCAATGCAAGCATAATCAGAGCTGAAGTACTAGCAGTCAGACTGCCTAATAGATAGCCCCTTTTCATAGAATCTATGTACATAATTCGATACTCTCGTAAAAGAGCAAGGATTAAGCAAGTCAGTTTTTCTTTCGTCTGATATAATGTTTACGCCTGACCGAATTTTTACTCCAGCTGTGTGCCTCTAAGGGCAGAGCGGGCTGTTGTGACCCTCAGATAAAGACCCTCACGTAATGTACATAGGACACACTGCCTCGGGTGGTCGCATACGAACTCTTTTTGAAATACTCCAGAGGTGCTTCGCGCTAGGATTTTAATGGAATGTGTTGATGTGTTGTGTTGGATAGCCTTATTGTTAATACTGAAATTACGCCTACTCCAGATGTGCTGGCTTCAGCCGCAAAGGGACAGCTTAATGACTGATGATGGGTTACGCTCAAGATCTACTTGCCAGTACCAGCCAAGCGTTGATAATCCGTTTTGTGACTTTGAAGTCACGCCATCGCCAGCTTACCGATGCTAGAGATGTTTCCGAGAACCTTCAAAATTTTCATAGAGTTGGTTTCGAAAATAGTCGGAATGGTAGGCAAAGGAGCAATCATTTGCCCACGATTCACAGGCTAACGCTGTGACAAAATCTCTCACTGGCAGTCAATAAGTCGAGCGCATATTTCCAAGGTACATAAGACGAGAGGAGAGGAGTCGAGTGGAATATTTTCTCTCTTCCGATGATGTTGTGGTTGTCAGTCCCAAGACCGGTTTGATGCAGCTCTCTGTGCTACTTTACCCTGTGCAAGCTCCTTCGTCTTGGAGTTACTACTGCAACTTACGTCCCTCTAAATCTGCTTACTGTATTCATCTCTTGGTATCCCACTGCAGTGTTTGTCACCCACACTTCCCTCCCGCACCAAACTGGTGATTCTTGATGTCCCAGAATGTGTCCTACCAACAGAACCCTTCTTCTAGTCAGGTTGTGCCACAAATTTCTTTTCTTCCCAGTTCTGTTCAGTACCTCCTTGGTAGTTACGTGATCTACGTATCCAGTCTTCAGTATTCTTCTGTAGCACCCCATTTCCAAAGCTTCTACTCTCTTCTTGTCTAAACTGTTTATCGTCCATGTTTCACTTCCATACTGAGACGTTATTCTACTAGGGAATAGGGAAACAAATAGGAAGGACTGGACCCCTTTTGTAATCACTAGTTTTATTTAACAATCATATAAACAAATTCCTTTGAAACAACATATCTTATGTCCTGATTATCTTAGGTAATACGAATAGTAACACACCAAAATTTAGTGAATCTGCTACCAAGTTCTTTTATGAAAGAAAGTCTATTACACATATAAGAAAATTTTAAAACCACTAACAATTATGCGCCTGACGGCTTAAATTAATTCACAATTGTATGTTGCTCTTCAGACAAAGTTTAATAAATACAATAAATACCCAAGTAAATATAATTCGCACTAGAATTAATCAGCCAGGAGTGACGCCAGGTCGCTCGAAGGCAGAAAGAAACCTTAACTTGGAGAAGCCAAGGCGGAAGGCCGAAGTCGGCAGTTCGTACAAGACCCACTTCTCGAGCTTCGACCCGGAGTCACCTCCCGCTACCCAGGATTTCACAGCCCCGGTACCTATAGCTGGAAAGGCAGCGCTTATTCCAAAACACCTGCCAGCCAGCTGTAACATTTAACCAGCGACAGAACAGGTCCGCAGGGACAATGTAAACAACCACCAAAAGATATTAAATAAGAGGTTAAATTATTCACTAGTAAAATGGCACACTGCCTTTGCCCCACTACGAATGAACTAGACAGGCAAGATACAACCAACAGCGGAAATCTTACCAGTAATCTTAAGGACAATTGCCTGCTATTAAGAGATTTTTTTTTTTAAACCAACTTACAATTCCTAGCAAGGCCAGCGGGCACTCCAGTCTTAGTCACAATTAAACTACGTGAACTCTTGTGCCCCACTGTTCAGGGAAAACCGTAACGAGCACAATTCTGAATATACGCTAAGGCTACTAAACACTGGAATGCTTTATATTCGATAAACAGATTACGGCCTTGCAGCTGATTACGTATCACATCAAAAAACAATTACCCACGAGCTTTAAGAGGCACGCTCGTGCATTGCATTAATATTTAACACCTGTCTTAAGCACCATGAACTCTTTAGAGGCACACCTTTACTTCCATGGGAACACCCATGCCCTTGCTGTGACCAGAAGTGAGGCAGGGGTCATCAGCACCTTCACACACATGCACTAAGTATAATTTCACTTAACTTTTCGCTGAACGTCCGATATGGCTTGCGTCGGGTACAGCAGGGACAGCCGTGTCCGGAACCAGCAGCACGCAACCCAAGGCAGCAACGAGCCTCCTCACAGGCGACAGGAAAGCCTCTCCACCAAGCTGCCGCCGGCCGAAGTGGCCGTGCGGTTCTAGGCGCTGCAGTCTGGAACCGCGAGACCGCTACGGTCGCAGGTTCGAATTCTGCCTCGGGCATGGATGTGTGTGATGTCCTTAGGTTAGTTAGGTTAAAGTAGTTCTAAGTCCTAGGGGACTGATGACCTGATAAGTTAAGTCCCATAGTGTTCAGAGCCATTTGAACCATTTCGACCATGTTCAACTATTTTGGTGCCCAAGTGGCAAAACAAATCTACCACTTTAAGTGTCTCCTTTCCTAATTTAATTCCCCCGGCACCACCTGATGTACGTCGATTACGTTCTACTATCCGCGTTTAGTTTTTGTTGGTGTTCATCTTAAACCCAGTTTTCAAGACACTGTCCATTCCGTTAAGCAGCTCTTCCAAGTCCTTTGCTATCCATGAGAGAATTACTTAGTCACCGGCAAAACTCAAAGCTTTTATTTCTTCTCGTTGAACTTTAGTTCCTACCCCTAACTTTTCTTATGTTTCCTTTACTGCTCGCTCAATATACAGACTGACTAACATCGGGAATAGCCTACAACCCTAGCCGCGCGGGATTAGCCGAGT
This sequence comes from Schistocerca americana, assembly GCF_021461395.2. Classification (NCBI taxonomy): domain Eukaryota; kingdom Metazoa; phylum Arthropoda; class Insecta; order Orthoptera; family Acrididae; genus Schistocerca; species Schistocerca americana. Next base: position 561,890,225 of record NC_060124.1, read on the forward strand.
GGTCGATGGTGCTGCAGTCATATAGACTGTCCGGCTGATCCCGGCGAAGGTTCGAGTCCTCCCTCGGGCATGGGTGTGTGTGTTTATCCTTAGGATAATTTAGGTTAAGCAGTGTGTAAGCTTAGGGACTGATGACTTGAACAGTGAAGTCCCATAAGATTTCAGACACATTTGAACATTTTTTGCTACAACCCAGTCTCACTCCTTTTGCAACCACTGCTTCCCTTTCACGCCCCTTGACTATCATAAATGCCGTGTGGTTTCTGCACAAGTCGTAAATAGCCTTTCGATCCCTCTATTTTACCCCCGCCACCTTTAGAATTTGAAAGAAAATATTCCAGTCAACGTTGTCAAAAGCTTTCTCTAAGTCTACAACTGCTGTAAACGTGGGGTTTGCCCTTCCTTAACTCATCTTCTATGACATGTCGCAGGGTCAGTATTTGCCTCACGTGTTCCTACATTTCTCCGGAATCGAAATTGATCTTCCCTGAGGTCGACTGCTATCAGTTTTTTTCTATTATTCTGTTAAGAATTCGTGTTAGTATTTTGCATCCGTGACTTATTAAACTGGTAGTTCGGTAATTTTCACACCTATCAGCGCTTGGTTTCTTTGGAATTGAAATAACTGTATTCTTTTTTCGATAGGCCAGCTAATAAAAACGACCACTGGTTGGCGGCTACCGGTTTTTGGGGGAATTATTTTTGATGAGGGTTCGGGAAACGAAGAATGAAGAGGACATTCTGTTCCGAGGATCAGCGGTAGGTGATGCAAAACATTCTGGTTCAGAGATCGAAAAAGAGCAGTAGGTTTCGTTCGAGACCCAAGACGGAAGTTAATGGTACGTGTTCTCGCTGTGGTGTTAATATTCATCTGAAATTAGCATAGTGCGAAGTTTAGGAACCTTGGGATCATGTTAGAGTCATTTTACAGGCATACTCGTAATTCTTAATTTTATCATTTCAATTCCATTTACGATTCGCGACTCGGCGTTTATTTCAGTGAATCTTGAGGTATCATAACTTTTCGTTAACTTGCCCAGCGCATATACTAATTTCGGTGCGTGCCTAACCTCTCCTCAACACCACGACTAAAGACGTTATATCTGCCACATCATTTAAAGTCGATTCTGTCGCGATCTTTGCAAGTAACATCTCCTTCATATTCTGTTTCCCAGTACTTTGCGAACCAACATACTTGTATTACTTCTGAGACACCATAATACTTCGTGTTTCTTATTATTCTTAGCGGAGACGTTCCGCATGTTTAGTTAGCTTTTCCTACGTGTGTGGCCCCTTTCTTTAATAAATGTGCAGTAATCGAATTCCTCTTGATAACATTTCAGTAGTTAGTTAACCCCACGTCTCCTGTATGTAAATTAACCAAGTCCACCACTCTTATGTGAGGGGCATTGTTTCTTATGACAGTACCGTGGCGGAACTCTTCCTATAAGTAACAGACAGCTTCCGGTCGGCCTACAGGCCATATGATATATTTCTTTAGTTTGTAATAAGGACGGATATTCAGCCATATGGCGACCTTCGTACTGAGTCATTAGTGGAAGCAAAATTTTACGCAGTTCCACCCATAACAGACCTCTCTCATTTGGTTCCCCCTCCCACGACATTTATTCAGCTAGAAAAAGACATCTTTCATCGTCAACAGCTACCCCATCTAATCCCTCCCCAGAACGTCAGTTGACTACAACACTGATGGGGTCTAAGAAGTGCAAAGACAGAATATCGAAACAAATCGCTATTTTGGAAGAAGACTCAAAGCATTGTTCAGAACTCTGGACGGATAGATGAAGAGAAATGCAGATGTAAACATCTCCCTTGGTCACAAATACTTTTCTGTCAAGTTTACATGACTTAATACTTTGTACTCATAAGATGTTAGAAACACTAAGTGTAATAATTATGTTCCCAACAGTGGCGAAATTTATATTTAAACAATAATTTTCATATTATAACTATGTGTGTGATTGTGTGTGTGTTTGTGTGTAAGACAGACAGAGAGAGAGAGAGAGAGAGAGGGACGGAGGGAGGGAGGGAGAGGTAGAATAGTAGAGGTCCTATTACTGTTCCTTGTGAAAAACGTGATGTTACTTTCATTTCCTTACAACATGCACCGCACAGTAGAAAGAATTACCAGTTACGCATTTCGAAAGTTTTCCTACTGATTGCATCTTCTTTTGTATGCGACCATGAGATAAAGTGTGGAACGCCCTTCTGGAATCTCTGAAGACGTAACTTACGAGTTTACCTGCTTTTAAGATATCGTACATGAATAACGCAAGCGCCTGATTTCACACGAGTTGCTTTAATGTCTATATTGCAACCTAGGAGAAAGTGCTAATTTGTCCACCTTATTACTCTCCTTTGCTCAGTGTTGAAACAAAAAATTTTCTCTAGATGATTCTAGCAACCATGTGTGGATTGTAATGTTGTGTTTATCTGCTGATATAAACTATATTGGGCATCGGTTGTTGACATACAGGATGGTCGCAATTTAACTGTAGCTGACTGAGGCAGTGTACGCGTAAATGTATAAAAATATTTACAGTATGGGTACCCAACTTCATAGGGTTGATGTTCGGGCTGTGCGTTGCAGGACTTGCGTTGTTAGTGGTGTTAGTGTCATGACTTGCCGCTGGTAACCGACGTAGGTTTGAAGCACAAGCATGAGTGCGCACTACAGTTGAAGAGAGTAAACGGGCTCTGGATGAAGTGAGCAGGGCTTTACCCGTAAAGCGAGTATCGACGCCTTCAACGAATACGGAGAAGTCCTCTTTCTGCACCATGGTTAAGGAAGATGATTCAGAATTTCGAACTGATTGTCGATTAGGGAACTGCTCCTGAGAGAAGCTGACAGCCAATTGCGCCACAAGTTATTGAAGAAGTTGCTGTTGTCATGACTGAGAATGCTAGACGCAATGTCTAATCGAAATGCAGCAGTGCTCGAACAGTGTCACGACATCTGGACGTTTCGTGGTCCACGGTTCGAAAAGTGCTGAGAATATATGTGAACCGGTGTTCGTGCAAACTTCCAGGACGTATTGGACGCATATAGTTGTAACGCTGAGCAAAGTTTGTAACCGGGAACTTAAACATGGCATGCAATTAACAAACGTTACCCTCTCACGTGGAAATTAAATTGTGTTTCTTTCAGTGCTTTATTCATTATTTCTTCTCCTCTTGTTCTTACAAATGTTTCCACAAAATTTAATTGTCCTACGATCACTCGTTTGTCGCAAGAGACCTCTCAAGTAGCGAACGTTTTATTGAAATCACCCTGCACATTGGTTGTTCAAAACTTTGCGTTCCATTTGAATTCTTCATATAGAAATAAAATTTCTTCTTTTATTGGAACAACCATCATTCCGTACACGTAAAATTCACAGACTCTGTGCCCTTCTTATCCAATGACGTATTAGCTTATTTAGGTATTTTCAGCGCAAGACCGTTATCTTGTTAATGTTCATAATCGATAAATCCTAAGTTCAAAGAAATGCAATTTTTCCGATACTACTATTCTGTTTTCGGAGAAGGAACCCTTACTCTTGTTTCCATTAATTCTATGTGAGTTATATTGACAAGACTGTCATGGAAATTGTGTGGGCACCCATCCTCACTCATTGGTATTGAGAGAGTTCGTGATCTGGTTGTTCAGTTTCTTGTTTTTTGTTTATTTCTTCATTTTCATGGGCGTTACTATGCAGGCTTAATTCCCAGTGTGATGTCATAGAAATATGCAGGTATTTTTAAGTTATTTTTGTGTGTGTTGTTCGGGGAGTTTACACAGTTCTAGAGGTTGTAGAGACGACTTGCTGGATCAAGTTTTACGTAGGAACCAATGTCCGGAAATGTCATCAAACGAAGCTACAGTGCGTCAAAGCTATAGGCGCAAACGCCTATAAATACAGGGAGAGCACAAAGTCTTGCCCTGATTATAACAATTTATTACAGAATACCCATTTGAGATAATAATTTACATTTGGTGCCGTAACATAGGTTAGTGTTACTAGCTCTTTTTAAGACAACTTACGTTACTAAACCTCAACGTGTGCTTCCTTGGTAGCTCGGAGAATGTCGAGGAGGTATTCCAGTTCCCAACATGTGTTTCGTAACATGTGTTCTGTCATCGTACCTACAGCAGCTTGTATCCTAGCATTCAGTTCGTCGACGTCAGCAACTGGTGTGACGAAGGCTCTGTTCTTGATATAGCCCCAGAAAAAAAAGTCAAGGGGCGTAATGTCTGGAGAGGGGAGTAATGTCCGGATCGGTGGATTGCAAGGAACGGTCCAACACCCTGGCCGCCTTGCTTTCCAGACATTACGCCCCTCGACTTTTTTTCTGGGGCTATATCAAGGACAGGGTCTTCGTCACACCAGTTGCTGACATTGACGAACTGAAGGCTAGGATACAAGCTGCTGTGGGTGCGGTGACAGAACACATGTTACGAAATACGTGGCTGGAACTGGAATACCGCTTCGACATTCTCCGAACTACCAAGAGGGCACACGTTGAGGTTTACTAACGTAAGTGGTCTTAAAAAAAAACTAGTAACACTAACCCATGTAACGGCATCGAATGTAACTTATTATGTCAAACGGTTATTCTGTTATAAATTTTTATAATCAGGGCAAGACTTTGTGCTCACCATGTATATGCATATACAGGGAGAGTCCGCGTTGATGTTACAGACGTTCTAGGAGGATGGAGACGGACAAGTGTATCAATTTGAGGTAAGGGCCCATGTACCGGAAACCAACGAGTCGAAAGTTATAAGCGGAAACCGTTCTAATACCTTCGACAGTGGAATACATTTACTGGTACTGTTGTAGCTAAGACTGCAGGGCACACAACTTTCAGAAGTATGGACCAACACAAGAGAAACTGTCTAGTTAACATGAGCTCTAAAATACGTACCTTAAGAGCTATAAACACTTGTTCAATGGAGGAGATGGTTTCACAGTAGCGAAGATGAACAAGTGCTCATAGCTCCTCAGGTATGCATCTTAGAGCCCATGCTTACTGGACGTTTTTCCTTGTTTTGGTCCATACTACCTCCTCTGGAAGTTGTCTACCCCACAATCTTAGCAACAACAGTGCTGGTACATTTATGCAAGGTCAGAGGTACACACCGTTGGGTGGCTTGAGGAGTATAAATGTAGATGTAGATGTAGATGTAGAACGGTTTCCACTTATAACTTTCGACTTGTTCGTTTCCGGTACAGGGACCCTTGCCTCAAATTGATTCATCTATCCTTTCCCATCATCCTATTTAAGTTTGCAACATCATCATGGAATCACCCTGTACATACATTCACAAGCGCCGGCGCCTACAACTTTGATGCTCCGTAGCGCTGTTGTGTGCCGTTTCTGGACGTGGGTTACTATGTAAAACTTGATCTACTAAGTCCCCTCCACAACCTATAAAAATGTGTAACGTGAATTATCAAACAACCCGTATACCTAAAAATTGAACATCTGTGTTGTACCGCATACGGAATTAATATAAGGAACGATTGTCACTGTGGAATATTAATAGAATTTCTGGTTTTCGTTTAACTACTTGTGTCACAGATGTTTTTTTTTTGTTTACATAGAATTTTAGAAAACCAGAAATTATGTTATTTCTTGGACTGAATTCGTTAAACTTTGTGTCGAGGATAGTTTTCCTTTTCTAAATGAGAACTGATCCTGTCCTACATTCTCGTTATTATCCTTCCTGCTCTTCTCAGCACTGTTCTCGTCCCAACCTTGGTAACATGGTATATAAAAATAATTGTCCTATAATCTTTGCATTGACTGGCATTTCAGTTCTTTGGTAATGCAACTATGATGGACTTAAGCAGATATTCAGGCCAGGCACCTGTGTCATATATTCTGTTATCAGATTCGTAATTCTAGTTACAGCATAATTCCCTAAATCCTTTAGTGCTTCAGACGGTATTTGATCACAGCCTATCGCTTTTGTTTCATTAAAATCAGGGATCCCTTTCTGTACCTCCCATTTTTCTATTATAGGTCCCAGCGTTTTAAAGCAAATCCTTCACGATCAGCTACAGAATCATACAGAGCTATATGTGCCTTCCATGCATCTTTGTTTTCTTCAGTATTCATTTTTACCTTTCATTGCTTCATTAGCAATACTTGCTCGATAATTTTTCGAGTTCCTATCATTGTTATTCACTTCGCAGTTCTATGCATTTCATCTACTTTTACATGTCTTTATAATTGTTCTGTTTCTTCACATTGCTTTTTTCATCCTATCTTCTCTTACTCTGTCAGTAGCCCTCCTCAGCTCGTTGCTCGTTTTCTGCATTATAGTTTTCCTTCTTCTGAAGACACAATTTTTCATCTTCTTCCTCATCCATTTCATCTAATATATCTTGTATGATACATTCCTTTTTACTGCTCTTCTTCCCACTTTTCCAAGTGCTTTCTCTAAGGTTTCCAACACTGAATTATCTCTGATGGTAACCCAGTGTTCTAATATACCTAAACTCAGTCTCACCCTACCCAAGACTTATTACATTCTACTTGTAAAGTGCTCGTAAACTTCATTTTCATATTCCGTTTCTTTAGCAGCTGTTTCTTTTTAATAATTTAAAATCTAGTTCTTTCGTCTGCTAAGCAATTTGAAATCTGTATTGGCAACTGCTCCAGGGAAAATTTGGACAGGCTATTGCTGTTTTTAAATCTTTGATTGGCTCAGATGTAATTTTTCTGGTACTTGTCTTTATCACCAGGGCTTTCCAGATACACAGTCTTCGTTTATAATTCCTGTTGTTGTTGGTAATCCAACAGCCATGAGTCTCATTAAACCCTATCAATTTATTGCCTGTTTTATTCCGATCTCCTAGTCGATAATCTCCAACAACGTTTCCACGTCTACATCTTCCCATCATGGCATTGCAATCTGCCGTCAGCACTGTTCTTATCTGACTTTTCCATTTTCTTCGAACACCTATGTTTTCCCTTATAATGTAACTACCCATGAACAAATAAGGGATATACAGACTCCCTCAGTTCCTTCATTGCTATCGTTCTGTTAGTGACAGGCATTACCTTGATAATGCTCTTATCCAGATTCTTCTTGTATAATAAGCTTCCTCCTCCGTTATGTTGTCCTCCCTCGTCAATCATTTTCTACTTTCCTGAAACCAACTCTCCTTCTCCTTCCCATCACATTTCACGAAGTCCTAATACGCAGATCTTATATCCCTTCGCCTCCTTGTTCACTTTTTTTAGTTTTCCTTTCCTGTTCATTTTCCTCACACTCCAAGTTCCAATTGACAGTTCACAAATTTTAGTCTTTTTCTTGTTTAATCTCTCAGCACGCTATTTTCCTCACGTAGTGCCCTGCCTGCGGATCCGATTGCGGGCATATTGCTCGGGAGATTTCATCTCAGAACAGTCAATCCATGCAGGATTTTGTCCAGTGGGACTGGGATCAAAAAGAAGTCTTTTATGCAGTGGTTTCCATTTGCCTTCCGTATCCTATGCTGTTGAGTTCCAATACGTTTTTCGATCTTTAGAAGTGAAGTCTCATTTCAGGGGCATGAGGGTGCCCGGGACTTCCACCTGCTTATCCACCCTCCAATGAGGCTGTTGGTGTTTGGTGAATGAGGACGAGTCATACCTATAGTCATTCGGTGTGCATGTTTGGCATGTCACTAAAATAATCATATTGGAGGAAATCAATAATACAAGGAAATGAACTTTGAACAAATATACTGTACTACGCAAATGAAAACCGTCTGCAACACTTAATGTATTACACGAAGTCACTACCTTTAAGAAAACGTAGTGTACTGAACATCTTCTTTCATCCAAAATCACCTGCTTCTCAAACATCTTCCGTCCCCCTCCTACCCATCCACTCACAGTCCCTCCCTCAATCCCTCCGGCTCCCTCTCTTTCTCTCTCTGACACGCTCACACACACACACACACACACATACACACACACAACACTCGGAGATATCAAATAAGTTTCTCATATGGCAGACTCACCAAGAAAACTTCCATCAAACATTGAAAATTTGCGCCACACTGGATACAAAGAAATGCAGAAACTAGTGAGCGGCGACAATAACATAGTGTCACTCGCTGAGTATGGCGATACAGGTTTTCTCCGCTATCTTGTTCTCTGTTCGACATCGTATGATGGATAAGTGTAAGGGGTGGGGTAAATGTTTATCTCATTACAGTCAAAAAAGAAAACACGTTAGTAATGCAGAACAGCATTGAAAACGTAAATGAAACGTAAATGTAGGACATATTCCATTTCTAATTTTGGAAGACAGTTTCAAAATGAATAACCGACTAAACAGTTCTTCTGACTACTTTGCAGACGACATGCTATTATACCATAAAAGGACTTCAAGCAAGTCCACCTGAGTAGTGGGGCAAAGTAGGTCCTATGCCACTATTGATATGAAAGTGATACGCAAAGTAATTAAATTGTGACAGCTTGTAGATTTATGACATAAACCTATTGTTCTGCTTCTTGGTTTATGAACCCCTGGGCATAGTCTGCCTTCTGAGAAACCCCCACCCTATCCTCCTCTCTCACCATCTCGAAATTAGTGGGAAAAAGACTCGATCTGTGCTGGAGAGGAAGGGTCTCATGACACAAAACTGAAATCAGTGTCAATAACATGTTGCTGCAAATTCGTTATTTAATCAGTTCCAACAGGGATGAATGTGCAGGTGCATTATTGTGATGCAAGAGGCTAGAATTATCTCCCAACATTTCAGGCCGTTCCTTCTCACATTTTATCGCAGGCATCGAAATGCGTCCTGTAAATACCATTAACAGTTTATCACTGTGGCACTAATTCATGATTAACCAATCCTTGAAAATCAAAGAAAACTATCACTGTGGTTTGAAATTTAACCTGGCCCAAGAAGCTGATTTTGGTCTTGGAGTATGTTTTCCAACCTATTGTGAACACTGAACTTCGGTCTCAACATCATAAATGTAGACCCACATCTCTTCACCATTATGATTCTCTTAAACAACATCTCGTTCTCATTTGCGCGATCCAAAAGCTCTTCACAGATTGGGAGGTGAAGGTCTTTCTGATCTTGACTCATGAACTGTGAGACGAACCTGGCAACAACAAGATGCATTCAAAGATGTTGTGTAAGGATTTTATGATATGATCCAACCGAAGTGTTACCTTCTTCTGCAATCTCCCAGTCAGTCAGTCTTCCATTTTCGTTGACATTCCTGCCATGAGTGTCATCGGTAGACATCGAAGGTCGTCCTGACTGATGGTCATCTTTAACTTCCATCCAGCCATTTAAAACCATGTGAACCGTTCATAAAACTGAGTACTGCGTCAGCACTCATCACTGTAGGATTCCTGCATAATTTGATGTGCCTGTCTAAAGGATTCCTTCAGTCTCACCTTTGAGACGCATTGCTCCTCTAACTCTGTTATTCTGAAATTCACAAACTATGCGACGAAACTTCCTACTCAATACAGCACTGAATTATAACTACAGACATATAACTGTGAAACTTTTGGCATTTACAAATTAAAAATAGGTGTGTGCAGGGATTCAAACTGCAGTCTGCTCCAACACACCACTGACGTGAAACTACGAACGTTCCAGAATTTTTGAACAGACCTCGTATTTAGTCACTTTCGATTGATCACTTCCATAGTTGTCGGGGAAATATATCATCAAAATGGCTATGCAGAGTATCAGAATATGGGAAAAAAACTGATCGTATATCTAAGGTCTTGTATGCCTGATTATGCAAGCACTCTGCTCAACCACCATATGAGGAAAAATAAAAAATCCTTCAGATCGCGTCTCCTCACTGACCACAGAGCAGACGTGCCAGAAACCACAACAGGGTCAGCCACCTCCATTATCACTGCATTCACAGGCCAACACAGAGGTCCACACCCAGGACTGGCTCGTGTGGCGCATAGACTGGAAGTCATGCTAATCTCCGAACAAAGCGTCAGGGTATGGCAACCCTCTGCACAATTGTTCTGACAGGTAATAGGTGGTAGGAAGCACACTATTTCCACTGCCGCAAACATCACACATGATGTCCTGCTCTGATTGCAGTGCTATTGGTGGGAATAACATATCACAAAAACATCGCTAATGAAGATGTAAACATTTCACAAAGATAGCCTAACACGAATACTGCAAATAGACTCTATAAAACACATACCTGCTAAAGGTTGCGAGCTGATGCATGGCACTACAAAAATAACACCCTTACTGCACTTTGCTATGGCTGTCGTGACAACATGTATAGCAAATATACTAGCTCCCCAAGTGACATCTGTGGGAACTACTGATTGGTGACTACATCCCCAGATGTGTAGACAGATGAAAGCAGGTCAAGTAATTAAATCTCAAGAATGTCCTCCATATGAACGGGGCAGTCTTGTATGCAGAGACCTTTTCAGAACACAAGCATCCTATTCCACGCTTTCCCAATAATCCACGTGGACATGAAGGCAGCCAAATGCATACTGAACAGTAGCTCGTTATTCACCCACTCCCAAGGGCGCCTTGACCATCATCACCTGAAAAGTACAGCGTCTGCAGACCAGAAGACGGCGTTCTTTGGTATTTGATACTGGGGAAACAAACTGCGCTATCTCTCTCAAGTGGCTACATCTTGTTTGTGCACGAATCAATGTGTCCAAAAATATAGACGGAGGTTTCCATTCCTCCTCGGAATACCGCATTCATATTGGCTAATACTACATCAGTGAAGGTATATGAACCCTACCCAGTCCACTCTGTCCTCATTCTGCTTTTGTAAAGAGTTGCATTAGTTTCATCATTTTCCTGTTTCCTTGCTAGTTTGCTTGGAAGATGAAGCGTTTTTCAAGCAGCACCAGTGGCAGTGTCAAATCAAGGTGAATTGCCAGGTAAGCACACATTCATAGGATGAGATCTGATTTGGCAGTGTATATTTACGTACAAATTTCTGTAGAGTCAATTCTCTGTGCGTCCATTAGTCGAAGTACATTTTCATAGATAAAGTATTGTAGTATCAAGTCAATGTCTGATCAGATTTCGAAGTATATTTTTGTAAGAAAGTTTCGTAGTATCAGCTCCTGGCTGTTCAAATTTCAAAGCTCCAAAAGCGCCATAGCAGTTGTTAATATTTCATAGCATTTGTTCTGATTTCGGTGTTCTTTTTTCTCTTGTTGTTTCAGCATACATCCAACATATCATATGTCAGCTGGAGGCTGAGAGGGAACAGCATCAACATCATCATGATATATATTTTCTTCTTTGTAGTATTGTGTATACATTATATGCTGGTATTAAACATATACTTTTCAAATGATTGTCATTGTATGCGTAGGGTTATGTTCTCTGAGGCATGTTCTTTGCTGTTTTTGTAGTTGATTTCAAGGAGCAGGAGCAGGGAGTGGTATAAATCTCATAATAGCTATCTTGTAAGTGTATGTTCTAAGAAACATCCTTGTTTTTTTTATTAAATCAGTATGTTGCTACTGTAGGCAATGCAGGTGAGCTGTACTCGAGTGAGCAGATCCCTGAGTGGATGGAGAAGATGGGGCAGGAGGTGCGTCACTGTGAGCAGGTAATAGATGACCTGAGGAATATCGCATGGAGCCGCAGCGAGACAGGTAATTTATATACATGCTCACTCCATTTACAAGTTAACAGTGATCTCTCTCTTATTGCTGCAGCAAGCGATGTTTGGAATGATGTACTTATTTCTCACTATTCTTTCTCTAGAGCAACAAAGTCCATGCATTGTGCAGAGGAAGGACACCACAGGCGATGAAGAAATAACCACATAGACAAGCTCCTGTGTGGGATACTCCACTGTGTAAGACAGACCTCATCACTGTGCAGGCACCCGCTTCCACAGAAGCACCTGCAGCCACGGCTGCCAACACAACCCCCGCTCACTGGCTCCACTCTAGCATCCATGGCCAGCCTTCCTCTAGCAACTGGCTCAAGGTTGTGGGAACAGTAACCATCTCTGGAGGCACGGCTGCCACTAGGCTGCTCACAGTCCAGCAGTTCACCATCTCCTGCACCAAGTTTCCCCAAACTACCAACGCAAGTCCCGTGCACCCCTCTGCTCCTCGTCATAGCCTGCAGCAGCAGCATCGTCGTCAATCAGTTGCAGTTATAGTATAACAGTAATTTCCCCATGGCTAGCAGCAGCTCCCTCCTCCATCCTTTTAGTGAAGGACATAAGATCAGTTACACCATACAACAGTTAGAATACATGGGACTGCAGACGACTCTGAGGAGCAAATCTCGTTCACTAGGATCTAGAATCCGGCAGGTTAACGTGATTCAGTAGGGTTTCTAAGAGCTGGCCCTACTGCACTCGAACTTGAGCTCCTAAAGGTTGTTGATGATCTGTGCTGTGCTGTGTATTGAACAATCACATAACCTTCCCCCCCCCCCCCCCTGCCCTACTAACAGGGCTCTGACATTGAAGAGACAAGCTTTCACCAGTTTTCGGAGAAAATGGCGTCATAATACGGATTACATCAATTGCGAAGTGGTTTTGTGAGTCAACCTTGTGTGCTATACTTGACCGGCATTCTGAGATGAATGGTAAAGGTAGAGGGTCAGCTAAAACACTCAGCTGACTACTGCACCTCAACATCCATATACTTGTCTATGATCCAGCTAATGGAGAGCCCATTGTTGATAGGAAGGCATGTACTCAAGCCAATAATGAAACTGACAGGGCTTGTTTTGCATGGTCAGTCATGATTTGTGAAAGAAACTACAATTGTTTGGATCATCTGCAACGTGCATCTCGATACAACAAAGGTACTGACGTTGGTAAGTGTTGTAAATCTGATGGTATAGAGTTACACATCAAGATCCAGTACATATCTGAATTTGAGGCGCAGCATACAGGGATATCAGTTAACGTTTATGGCTTGGAAAATTGTAAGTCAGATGAGCAGAACAAACATGTAGTCGTCAGACCCTCCATATCTCAGAATTTGCTGGTGGGCATAACATACATGTGAACATGCTGCTATTCCCTGATGAGGAAAATAAGAAGAAATACAACTGTCATTGTGTTTCAGTCAATGATATGTCCCACCTACTTTCATTCCAAATGAATAAAAATAACGGTAAATAATAATATGTTGACAGATAACCAGTAATAACTGATGATAAGGATAAACAGCATATTTCCTTTTGGTGCCTTAGTGCTTTTCCTCAGACAAGTTATTAGCAAAGCATCTGGTAACTGCACTTCCAAGAACCCGGTATATGTTATTATCCCTACTGAGTAAACAAATTGATAAAGTTTAAGAATGGTCACCATCAAGAGCGATGCCTGTTTGTTGTGTACGCTGACTTTAAAAGCCTCCTCACTTTTGTGACCCACTGTGAAGGTGACCCTATGGCCTCACATACTACCTTAACAGAAAAGCAAGTACCTTATGCTGCACCGTTAACCAATACCGATCTTATGTCAGGGGTAATCATGTGGTTTTGCTTCCCATTGAGCTTGAAAACTTCCATGGGATATAAACAAGCTTAACAGCAACACGCTCCCACGAGCAAATCGAAGGAGAATGAAGATTTACCCAATAACGCCGTTGACTGCCCTATTTATGGGCTGTCGTTACACAGAAAAGCGGAAACCCCACTTAGGGACCATTGTCATCTTACAGGAAGTTCTGTGGCGTAGCTCACCATACATGAAATCTGTAGTATCAATTACCTCGACGCATATCTGTTAATGCCCGCAATTCTTGCGGGCATAACGCTCATTTTCTTGTTGAGCACTTGACTGATTTCGGCTGGGGAAAAAAATCAGGTGAGTGTCCTGCCTGAGAGTGTTGAGAAATATATTTCATTCTCCAAATGAATGACGTGAAGAATTACGCTCTGCTTCCTTGACTCCCTCTGTTTTATGCAGGCACCATTTCAGAGACTTGCTGAAACTCCATTTCTGAAGGTTATATAGATCACTGGATTTTCGTGACTAGGAATGGGTTCTTCCCATATGAGTATCTGGATAGCATGGCAAAATTCAACAAAACTGGGCTACCTGACATAACTGCATTCTCCAGTAATCTTACAGGCGATGCCTTAACAGATGCAGTGTATGAGTATTCTGTGAATACCTGGCAGGAATTCAACACCTTCACTTTAGGAGAGTATGCACAGCTTTACATGGAGACAGACATGCACTTTCTTGCAGACGTTTTCCAGAAATTCCAGAGTCTATGCATGGCCACATATTCTCTGGATCCCGCGTTTCACTAAACTCCCTATGCCCAGTAAATCGAAGTGCAGGATCGAACAATTGACTGATGCTGACATGCTTCTTCTCTTTGAGTGAGAAATCAGTATGGGACTTGACCAGGATGTTCATAGGCGCATCACAGCAAATAGCCCACGTATGGATGAGATTTTTCTGTTGTTTAAGCGAGGAATCTGTGGGGGACTTTGTCAATGTGTCTATATATACGCCAAGGCAAATAACCCCTGCATGAGTGAGAGCTTCAGTGCATCCCTTGATTCGAGTTATATTATGTACTTGGATGTCAATAACTTTTATGGGCACACCATGCAACAGTCACTGCAGATGGCGAGTTTTGGTGGGTGGTCGAAGAAGAATACAAGGGATTAGGTGGAAAAATCGAGGATATGGCGGCTGATGCTAATGTGGGGTATGTGGTGGAGGCAGAACTACATACTCTGTAAGTATGCACAATGTGCATGCTGATTTCCCGCTTTGTCAAGAGCAACTAGTTCCACGAGCGGACTCCTCCCCAAAACAGATGACAGCGCTGGGGAATAAGGAGAGACACATTTTTCACTATCATAATTTCCAGCAGTGTCTGAGATTGGGGATGAGGCTGGTTAGAATCTCTTGGACTATGTCCTTCAAGCAGCCTCCTGGCTGAAGGACTATATTGATTTGAATACGAGACTGAGAGCTTCCATGACGTATGACTTTGAGAAATACTGTTTTAAACTGATAAATAATCGTATTTTAACAAAAAATTGAGAATTTGAGGGAAATCATGAAATTTTAATTTGAACTGAATGGGATGGTTGTTACGCGTAACGAAATGGGTTGCCAGACCAAATTATAAATGGGGCACAATACTGAACGAGAAGTTGGTTGCTGTGGAGATGGCGAAGGTTGCAGTAGTGTTCATGGAACCCATCTACATGGGAAAGTGCTTAGTTTACCTACCCAAACTCACCACTTTCATTATGAGTTTGCTGAACCTCATTTTGTTGATCCTGAATTACTTTACCTATATGGATACCGATAGCTTCATCTATTGCGTGAAGAACTCTGATCCCTACGAAGCAATGCGGTGCCAAGGTGAAGAATTCAACACATCTTCATCTTCTTCTTATGGTTCCTGTCCGTTCTGGGTGTTGGCAACCATCTTGGCAGTGATTTTCCTGTCACTTGCACCTCTAAATAGTTTTGTAGATGTTTTAAAGGTCTGGTCCACTTTTTGATGTTGTTAATCCAGGATATTCTTCTCCAGTATTTTTCCTTTCAGGATGGTCTGGAAGAGATGGTATCTGTTGTTGTTCCACATGATGTGTCCCACGTACTGAGTTTTTCTTGCTTTCACGATGGCCAGTACTTCTTTCTCTTTCTTTATTCTTTGTAGAACCTCGACATTTGTGAAGTCCGCTGTCCACGGTATTCTTAACATTCGCCTGTGCAGACACATCTCAAAAGCCTCCAGCAATTTACCCAACGATTCTGTCAGAGTGTTTCAACACCATAGAAGAGGGTGAAAAATAAGTAGCAGCGTAGAAGTCTGATTTCCTTCGTCATTGCTAAGCCATGATTCTTGAAGACAGCCCTGGCTTTTCCAATTCGAGTTGTCACCTCATCAGAAAGATCCCACTGGTCATTTATTATAGTGCCAAGGTATATGTATTTATGTACTTGCTCTATGTGATTTTGGCCTATCTTAATGTGACATGAAGGGATTCTGTTTTTACTGATTGTCATTGTTTTCGTTTTTTGAGGGTTGACGTCTAGACCATATTCAGAGCTTTTTTGTGCAAGTCTATCGACAAGGCACTGCAAACTATCCTCGCTATCAGAAAATATTACTATGTCTTCAGCATATCAGATGTTGTTGATATATTTTCCCATCTCTACTTCATCTAGAGCTTCCTTAAAGATGTGTTCCGAATAGATGTTGAAAATCAGTGGGGATAATATACAACCCTGCCTTACACCTTGTAAAATGTCTATATCTTCTGTATTTTCTCTGTCGAGTGTCACAGAAGCCGACTGGTTCACAAATATATGTAGGTTTTTATCATCCAAAATGTCGACAATCTCCTTGTGTTTCACTCTGTCGAAAGCCTTCTGATAATCAGTAAGCAGGCATAAATTTCGCAATTCACGTCTCTGCAACTTTGAAATAGCATCTGGATAGTAAATAATGCTTCGCACGTACCAAATGCATTTCTGAAATCAAACTGTGTAGAAGAAATGTGTTCTTCACATATCTTGTAAATTCTTTGGTGAATGACCCTCAGAAAGGTGTTTAGCAGGTGACTCATGAGGCTGATGGACCTGTATTCACCACAAGTCTTAGCTCTGGGCTTTCTGGGGCAATGTAATGAATTCGGATTTAAGCCATTCCCGTGGAATGTTATCAGTGTTGTAGATGTCATTGAATATTGCAGTCAACCATTTTAAATTATCCCCACAGAGCAGCATGAGAATTCTGGAATTCACATTGTCGGGACCAGGTGATGTACCATCTTTAATTCGATTTGTCACAGCTTGTACTTCTTCCAGCAGAATTCTAGGTCCTGTTTCGCAATATATTTGAGAAAGGTCTGGCCCATTCTCATAAAAGAGCTGTTCTACATATGTTTTCCATGTTTCTTTAAGCTCATATTGTCCAACTATTATTTTTCCTTCATTATTCACTAGCCTGTTTCCTGTCCTTTTTCTGTAATTTCCTGTCGCTTCCTTGACATTTTTTATGAGTATTGAAACTATCATGCTTCAATTGTAATTTCTGTATTTCATTACACTGATCCTGTATATCTCTTTCCCTAGCTTCTCGTATCTGTTTCCTGATCTCCTTGTTGATATTCTTGTATTCATCAGGATTACTTTTCACTTCCCTCATTCTGTCCATCGTTTTAAGTATATCTTCAGTTATCCATGACATGCTTTTAGTGACATTGGATTTCAGATGTTCTTCTTTAACTGATTCAAAAAAAGAGTTTATCTTTTTAATTTTCTCTTCTGTGCACATATTACCTGACAGAGACTTTACTCCATAATTAAGATGGACTCCTGCATTTTCTCTTATGGAAGATTATTTCATTTTGCGGATATAATACATTTTGACTTTTTCCTTTTGAAGTCTCCTAATTCTGATTTTAAAGACACCAGCTAGGGGAATGTGGACTCAATTAATGTCAGCATGTGAATAGGTTTTCATTGAGAGACAGCTGTTTCTAAATCTTTGATTTATCAAGACATTATCAATTTGATATCAGGTAATGTTTTCGTCTGAATCTCTTTAGTACTTCCAAGTGTAGAGACGCCTGGGTGGTGGTGTGAATAATGTGTTAGTTGTTACGAATTTTCTCTCTCCTGCAAGTGCACTGAGTAGTTCGCTTCTCTCTTTCCTTTCACAGAGTCCATAGTGGCCTATGGAAATACAGACCAAGAAGTTTATTGCCATAATGAAAGACGAGGCGAATGGGTCACCGATTGTGAAATCTGTAGGCCTGAAAGCAAAAATGTGGCCATATCATATAATGGAACATGCTGCCGAGAGGTGATCTAAGGGCGTGCATCGTGTGGCATCGAGAGCCCTCTGCATCTACGACTGCTTGCGGTGTCTGTACGGCAGTATTTGTGGTGCTGCACCGCAACCACACCATATGGTGCGGTAAACTAATATTTCATCGACAAGATATGAGGTGTACACTGTGGTGCACTCTTAAATTGGCCTGTCGCCTCATGATGATAAAAGGGTAATTTGTGGTGATGGGATTGAAACTCGCCTGTACTCACAGTGCTCATATGCTGAGGGCTCTGATTGAGTGAGAGGGAGGGATTACGACTGGATGTGAATGCTGCAGAATAGTAGGATCCTTTCATTATATATGTAGTAAAAAAGAACATTTGCACACCATGTTTGTCGACAAGAGTTGTAAAATATCTGTCCGCCATGTGCGCCAGCAAAAATTCTACTTGTAAAGAAAATCTCTGCACCACGTGCATCAACAAAGAAAACTATGTTCAAATTATATATACTCACCTTGCACATCACGTAAATAGTATAACTTTTTTTTAAGTTTCACTTTCCTTGAAGTTTTTTAGGTTTTTTTAAAGTTATGCCATCCAGAATAGATGTATATATACATAGTTCACAGCCCAACAAAACTATTGTTGTATGAGAAACATATAAACGCTACTATTGGGACTGTTGTAGTGTAAGAATAAAACCATCTCCCCATTAGCCTTTTGCATACATTAGTATATCTGAAAATTGTACACATTTCAACCACTAAATTTCGTTTCTTGTAATTGTATAAAAAACCTATCTCTTTACTGAATATTTCAAACAAACTGTACCTCAAGAACCAAATTATATCACAAGAATCAAATTGTATCTATTTGAATTGGATAAACGAAAAAGCAGTCGTTACAATATGTGTAACTGTATAGGTAAAGGACAAAGGACCTGCAAGACACAAATTACATTAGTTTTGAACATAAATGTGATGTTTAACATGGAAGATAACAAAATATATACATTGACTGCATGGGATAACGCCTATCATGCAGCACAAATTGGATTATGGGAGCAGGAGGCACATGACCATGTCTACTTCAAAAGTCATACAGAAAACATGTCAAAAATTATGTGACCAGTACTTGAAGAAAACCGAGGACATAGTATCTGGGCAAAATTGTATACTACCAGAATGGTAACAAGGTGAACAGAAAACACACACACATTGTCAGCTGAAAAAATCATCTATTTTTCATTCAACGTGAAGGTAATTCTGCCTGTTTATAAGCAGTCACAACCCTATTTTAAACGTCTTCTTCATGAGTCAATGGTGAGCAGAACTCCCATAGAATTCCATGTCCTGAATATCAGCAAACCTGAAGAATCAATCCATCCATGAGATCTTCTCCCTCCCTATCACATAGATGATGGTATTTGTGTGGTCAAATAATCTAAGCAAGGTCACCACATCTTTATAGGATATACCATGATCATCCCAGTGAATTTCATGGTAGGAACTTGTTAACTACTTTGCACTTTTCGTATTTTAGCACACTTAACATTCCTGAAAGACCATGGCATCGTAATGTTTGCTGAAGATATCTCTAATATACTGGCATCGTCTTTGTATGCTATGTATGCAACTTCTTTCAATATGGACAGTTTACGATCATCATTATTGAAACCATGAGTGTCTGCAGTGGTGTTCACACCTTGAGATGCAGTTGTGAAGCGATCTGAGTATGGCTCAGCACCTGTTCATTTATACAGCTGATTGTGGAACACTAGTGAGCTGCAATAGTTAATCATATGGTCATGTGGAGTTAGAGCAAATGCTCCAGAACGTTTTGTGAAATTTGGTAAAGATTCAAATTCAATTCATGCATCTATGGGTCCAGATTTAATTATCTAGTTCTGTTTCGAGAAGTCTGTTATGATGACTGCGGCCAACTCCTTGAAATCCCATGGACTAAGTAGTGATCATTCCTCTTGTTCATAGTATGAAGCACGGTAACTCGCATACATGTCATATGCTAGACTGTATTCATTTTCATTCCACAGCAGATGTAAGTTATCATATGATTAGAAATCAGACTTCAGGTAGACTCTGGCATCAGTTGGTAGGAAATTGTCAAATTTGATGGAATCATTTGCTATATGCCCTCATTTATTAGTCTGTAAAGCAAGTGTGATGAATGTGGGAGCTCCAATTGAATGGAGGTTTCAATAGATCATGTTTGTCCACTTGCTATCGACAGCATTGGGTACTTGAAAACTACCCATGAATAGAAAGATAACGGTGGAAATACACTGGAATTCAGAACTTTTAAAAGCTTCAAATGATGCTCATGTTATACAGTAATTGTGATATTTTCCATATTATATTATTGATGGTAATCTCTTTCTCCCCTTGAGCATTCTGAATGTGTGAGTTGTTATCCATTGCATTCCATACAAGAATAAGTTCCTGTTCAGATTTCAGAACCATTTGCCCAATGTCATCAAAGTATCATATAAGCACATTAAAGGTATACATGCAATTAATCTCTTTTACTCTTTCACTGTTTGTCCACTGCCTCGTCTATGAACAATTCAGTTCCGAGGGAGAAACAGAGACATACTTTTTAAGCATGGATGTTATGCCTACATTGTGTGTACAGTCACCTTGACCCCATTAAGTTCATATCATATCTCATAAAACAGGAATGTTAAGGCATTACGCATAGCATTTGATGTCACTGGAGGAGTTCCATCTACTTTCGTAGATGATCTATCAAGATATATGAAACTCTTACATGGAAGGGTTAAGGTGCTTTGGTGTTGGATGACAATCCTAATTTCATCGTTCTTGTTAAATGTGATTGATGCACAAGGTTTCTGAGAGAAGTATCCTGGCCTATAGTACAGTATTCGTTTTCCACCAGGCTAATTATATCGAATGTGGTCACTGCAGAGTTTCAAACCAACTGATCTAAGAAATTCGTATTTTGCACTTATTACCAATTTCGTGGTCTATTGTGAAGTGTCGTGCTGT
Organism: Schistocerca americana; assembly: GCF_021461395.2. NCBI lineage: Eukaryota > Metazoa > Arthropoda > Insecta > Orthoptera > Acrididae > Schistocerca > Schistocerca americana. Next base: position 561,911,038 of record NC_060124.1, read on the forward strand.
GCATTTTTCACATTGGTTTTATACCCTAAGCCCATTCTGTCTTCATAGAAAATACAACAATGACTCTGGGAAGTTGGTTGATAGTCGCTACCAGCGTTTCATGGTCTCTGCACTTTCTAGACCACTGTTGATTCCACTTTGGATGTAGCTGCACTATCATTTCCTTGCCACGAAAGTCGACAAGTTGATTATCTTTATCCACAATACCCATCTCCAGATAGTCCAGTCTGTGAGCTGTTAGTATGAGGTAAATAGCATTAGTAGCAGTCTCAACGATTTTAGACCCTGTTCTCACTGATGGGAAGAATCTGCAAATTGCATGAATCAATTTACTTTTGCGATACTCGTAAAAGTTTGTTGCAATGTTACACTCAACACGGAATCTACTGACGGAAAGTATATCCACTGACCGTTTGGATCTGCAAAATTTAGTATGATCCTTCTTCAGCATCTGTCCTTTTGTGAATCTGTAACATTATGTGATTGCCTTATCATTTTAAATCATTCACTAATCGAGCAGTCGCTCGGCAACAGCTACAGTTAGCAAATAATGTTGCAAGAATGTAAAAGGTGAACGACCTGTGACGTAACTTGTTTATTGTCGAAGCGCCGTCAGAGATGCAGTGAGTTATTGACTTTGAAAACCGCGGCGCGAAAAACGGACAGAAGAAGAACACTTTTACACATTTTTTTTTATGTACGAGATATTCTCGATGAACAGTGACTCATTCTTCTCTTGTCTCTTGTAACTTGTGTCGGAAGCGCATGTCTTGCCGCCGTATTATTATCGTTAAAAATAATATTGTTTTAGTGTAAAGAAAATGTGTAATACTAAAAGTGCCTAGCAGTAGATATATTGTGAGACGTGTACGTGAAAACGTCAAAGGAATTGTTTTCATTACGAGAAGTGCTAGTCAAAACGGCATCCATGTTAAATCCTTCATTGCAGTGTAAGTTCATGTTGAGCTATCCCAAAATAATTATATTTTGAATAGGCATTTACTCTCCTCTGCAATGCAACTTCCGACTGATCAGACGATCAAACAAGAAACAGCCGCACACGGTCGGCGTTCGCAAATATGTTTCCACCGCTGATTATAGCTATATGTTACAGCACAAAAGTAAACATATTGTTATAATTAGCGACTACGAACGGGGACATTTATAACTATATGTTTATGTATACACATTACGTAAAGGTATCGTTATAACTGGTGCCCGAACAGGGACATTTATAACTGTATGTTTATGTATACACATTACGTAAACATATCGTTATAATTGGCGCCCGAACAGGGACGCGAATTTAAAAAAATAAAAAATAAAAAAAACTCAAATGAATAAAAATGTATATAAGATACACATTGTGGGAATATTCATAAAGAATTGTAGCTAACCTTGTGCTTTTTATTTCTTACATGGCATCAAACACAATCCAATAAAATTTCCATTGAGCGAAAGAAACGAGATATTCAGAGTAAATTACGGAAGAGAGATTATTTTTTTGGACCCGAATTTGTGCGAAAATCTAGTTGCAACGCCCAAGGCAGACATCAGTAACGTAAGTTAAAATTTCGTTAGCCGTAGCCAAGCTTCTTAATTTCAGCCGATATTAATCAATTTGTGACGATCTTTAGTAGTTGCAGTAAAATTTGCTTTGAATTCAGTAGATTGCATTTAGTAGATTGGTAATTTCTTCAAGTATTGTTTAAATTACATTGTTGTGTATTGCATATCATTTGTTTTTAAATGTCCGCTGCCTGTTCACGGAGCTGACCAGCCTTAGTTTTCATTTGTTTTGAACGGTGTGCAGCCATACTTTCTTTACGGTCCAGAATAGTCTCTTGTTCTCGTGACGTGTATCTCTCGACATTCCGATCTTGTGACGTAGCAGTGACAACCGACTCGCAACCGATAAATTACATCTCTGTCAACAGCTGACGGCCGTAGCTCAAACGAACTTCATCGACTTACTGTTTGTAAATAAGTGAGCTATGGCAGACGATAAAATGTCATCACTAGATTCAAATGAACAGAATGAAACGAGTGAAGTGTCGCGTCGCTTACGGTCCCGCACAATAATTAGTAGGGCTGAGACACCAATCGAAACAATCGTAGAAAGTGAAGTGGGAAATCTTACGGACTTTAGTGCCTCACACCATAATGTTACTGGTACTGAACTAGACAATGTCAGCATAGTTTCTGCCACTAGTACTCGTAGCCATATACCGGTTACAAGGGAGGCAGGTGAAAGCAATTCAGGGGTAGTGACAGACGATGTATTCAAACAGCTACTGAGTCAAATAAGTCAAATGATGCAGGACGGAAATCGCCAAATGGTGAATTCCATTAAAAATGATTTGAAAGACGAAAATAGACAAATGTTAGCCTCGCTTGAAGACAAACTGTCTACAGTAAGCGAAGAAATAAAAACTGTTAGAGAAAACGTAGCCAAAGAAGTAGCAAAGCAAGTTGAGGATGCTGTTTCTCAAACGCGAAGTGGAATAATTTTCGAACTGAATGACACTTTAGCTACCATGCAAAGCGAGACAGCTGACATCCGAAACGCAACCAAGAATCTTGACTCCACCGTAACCACGGTTAATCACAGATTAGACAGAGTAACTACGCAGGTAGAAAAATTAACCGAGAGAATGTCAAACTTGACTCTGGAAACGGAAACGAAAGTAAAGGAGAGGCTAGATAGTCATGAGAGAGAATTTAGAGAAAAGTATGAGAACTGGACTGCTGGAAAGGACAAATTTGTCGAAGATAAAATTAACAAAGACCTAGTAGAGACTGTGAAAGCAACCACTCTTGGTACGTTGTCAGCTCCTGGAAGCTCCGGAGATACCGTAATGTCTGAACTCGGTAGCATTAGACGTACCCTTCAGCAAGTATTACCAAATTGGAAGCAAGAGGTAACGGAACAGCTAAATAACCTGAAAGCACAAGTGAGTAGTAGTTCCCGAATACAGAGACCGAATTATCCAAACTCTTTAGCCTCAGAGGAAGAAGACAAATTATTTCAGCAATTCCGAATACCTGTTGTATCTAATGAACACACTTCACCACCACATATTCCAGTTAGTCACCGAAACCAAGAATCTGACTCAGTAGTAAAAATGATGAAGGAAGAAAGCATGATAAAGCATCGAGTTTTTCAAACCTTTAACCCAGAAAAACGAAATATCCACCCAATTGTTTTTCTTCGTGGATTCTCTGGCATTTTTCCAAATTCGTGGACTGATAGACAGCGTATCCAATTTGTTACCGCATATATAGGTGGCGAATCGGCAATATGGGGAACCGAAATGGTTGATAAGTGTCGAACATATGAGTTTGAGCACTGTTTCCTCAGCAAATTTTGGAGCGAAGGTGTTCAGAAGCGCCTTCGTAAAGAAGTCTATAATGCAGAACAATTCGACCCCAGGAATACTAGCCTGAGAAAGTACTTCGAAAAATATCTTGGCAGAATGGGGTATTGGGATAACCCTATCAATAGTAAAGATGTAATTATGATTCTCAAGTCTAAATTACCCATTTCGATTCGTGAAAAGCTGATAGCCATACCAGATGATGATCCAGATACCTTTCTGTCGATATTAGATTCCCTAGACCTGATCTATGAGGACATGAGAGCTAACAAACCGCGGAATACTCCGCACAATTCTTGGCCACAACATTACGAGAGTAACGGCTATGAAAAGCCAGGGAACGGTTACAAAAATAGTAACGATTGGCAAAACGGAAATAAAGGCAATGGGTATCCGCACAAAAGGAATAGACATAATCAACACAACCGATTCAGTCCCGTGTATAACACGACTGGTAACCAGTACGGCAATCAATAGTACAAGCAGAAGTTTAGAAACGGTTTCAGTCAAAAAGGTTGGCAACAGCAGAGCGGGTTGCAATGGAATGCACCGTACTCGCGCAGCCAACACTCAAATTACGGGCAGCAACAAACAGCTGATAACGCCCACTCATACCAACACTACTCCGCGCCTACTAAAAATCAAACGCAGGGAATGCACAGAAACACACAGTTTAACGGCAAACCACAGTGTGAAGGTGGATTTCACAGTAACAATTCCGGAAATCATAATAGTAATAAAAATCATCAGACCCCGCGAAGGCATTACAATCCCCCTGTATTTTTCGCAAACGCGGAAGACAGTAACACGTATTGGACACCAGAACAAACGCAGGAACATTTTGACGCAAGGTTTGTGCATAACAGTAATTTTGTTCCTCAGTGTTCTCGTAATGTCAGATTGGTCGAACTTTCTAATGATGAAGGCCAAAGAAAACCACACAAACAGGAAAACTAAGTTCAGCATCTGAAAGCTCCCTAAGTAATGCTGTGAGACAGAATGGGGGCGACCACTTCGACAGAGAGACTAACCATGACGTACTTGTACTGAGATACAATGACGGGATTGACATGAGACAAGAATTATTACAAGAGAAAGAGACGACTGACGGTGATGAACCGATAGATGACCAAGTGCAAGCTAAGACAAAACTTCCTATAGCCGGAATTTTGACGACTGTAATCCTAGATACAGGTGCAAATGTTAATGCTACGTCCTTATGTTTCTATAAGCAAATTAGTACATTAATTAAAATTCCAACATTACCCGTCTAAGGATGTTCAATAACAGGAGCCATCGGCTCCCAGACACAAAAGGTACCACTGGAGATTCAATCAATACCCATAAAATGTATTTTCCTCGTTGTCAAGAATTTGGCGGTGCCATGTTTCTTGGGAATGGATTTTCTACGACGATATAGAGCCCGAATAGATCTTTATATAGGCATTTGCACACTGTTAGTACAGCAGACAGAAGTTGCACTGGAGTTAGTGAAAGAAAGAGTAAAAAACTTCGGCACTTGTAATAACATTAGATTACAAAAGATAGGCAGAAAACCTCCTTGTTGTAATCATTTCAATTTGTTTTATGGTAACTGTGATACATTTAATGATACAATAACAGTCAGTGACTTACACTCTCAGCAGGAAATAACCAATAAGACTACAGAATCAACAGAGTTATCCGAACCTCAGCGACAGGAATTATTCAGTTTGTTGTCACACTATATCAACGTGTTTTCAAAACGACCCGGTATTATAAAAGACTACGAATATACTATGGAAGTGGTGCCGCACCAAACTTTCTGTCGCACGACATATCCCATACCGTATGCAAGAAGGGAAGCAGTTCGTAATGAAATTAAGAAAATGTTGAACTGGAAAGTCATAGAATATTCTAATTCACCATATAGTAGCCCCCTGTTGACGATTTTGAAACAGGATAACACCGTACGACTCGTACTTGACGCACGAAACATAAATAAAATTGTTGTACCAGTACGAACGACATATCCCATACCGTATGCAAGAAGGGAAGCAGTTCGTAATGAAATTAAGAAAATGTTGAACTGGAAAGTCATAGAATATTCTAATTCACCATATAGTAGCCCCCTGTTGACGATTTTGAAACAGGATAACACCGTACGACTCGTACTTGACGCACGAAACATAAATAAAATTGTTGTACCAGTACGAACGAGACCTGAAGCGATTGAAGAACACCTCCAGAGATTTTATGGAATTAAATATTTGAGTAGCATAGATTTGAAAATGTCATTTTGGTAAGTGACACTAAATCCTAACTCACGAAAATATACGGCATTTATCTTCGCCGGCAGATCCTATCAATTTCAGGTCATGCCTTTTGGATTGAATGTTAGTTCTGGAGTATTCATCTCTGCCTTAGATCATATTCTTGGTCCAGATCTTATTGATGAAGTCACTCTCTACGTTGATGATCTTTTAATTGCCACTAAAACCTGGGAAGGCCACGTTGAACTAATACAGTGTTTCAGCGATTCCTGGAATACGGAGTCACTGCCAACTTGCAAAAGTCACACTTTGGCCGAGCCGAAATCAAATTCTTAGGACACGTCATTTCATCTGACGGAATCCGTCCTGATCCGGCTAAGCTAAGTGCAATTAAAAATTTTCCTATCCCATCTTCAAAACGACAACTTAAAGGTTATCTTGGACTCGCTTCATTCTTCAGAAGATTTTTACCAAAGCAAGTAATGAACAACCCTGATTTATTGAAATTGTTAAAGAAAAATACTCAGTGGAATTGGACTGACGACTGTCAAAAGGCAATCCTCGATATCAAAGAAGCTTTGTTAAATAGCATCATTCTTTATCATCCAGATATGGATAAGGAATTTTGTGTGTCACCTGACGCAAGTTTTCAGGGATTAGGCGCATGTCTCTTCCAGATCCATAAAACCAATAGAAAACCAGACATAAGAGTAATTAGTTTTGCTAGTAGGGTTCTTACAGAAACTGAACGATCCTATTCTGTTACTGAGTTGGAAGCTCTTGCAGTAGTTTGGGCTTTCAAGAGATTCAACTACTACATCAATGGCAAGAAAATCAAAGTCTATTCTGATCATCAGGCTCTTAGTTTTCTTCTGACGTGTAAACTCCTACATCCTCGCTTAACGAGGTGGTGTCTTTTCTTACAGGAATATGACTTCGAAATAATCTACATAAAAGGCAAAGATAACATTATTGCGGATGCTCTATCTCGCATGCCTGAAGGCTCTTCGGACAGTACTGAGCTTTTGGAACAAATGTCAAATTACAGAATTCTTTTGATGAAGGATCCAATACATCGGAAATATTTTCTTGATCTTTGTAACCAGATTGTCCAATTGCAGGAAACTGATCCAAAATGGAGAGGTGTGAAACAGATCCTCGAAACTAATCCTACCCATCGCATGTGCAAATATTACAAGTAGCATAATCAAGTTCTTTTCCACCGAACATCACTGTCATCAGAAAATTGGCTGTATGCATTCCGCAGGAATATGTAGAACACTTACTTTGGTATACACATATTTCGTGGGGACACTTTGGTCCAGAAAAGTGTAAGCGTAAAATAGCAAAGTACTGCTACATCCCTAACCTTCATAGCAGAATTCACAAGCTCTTGAAACACTGTATCATTTGTCAAAAGGCAAAACCTTTTAATCTTTCGAATATACTGCCTTTGAATCATATTATCACAGAGAAACCTAGACAAATCCTAGGCATAGATTTGGCAGGACCCCTCCCACGAGGTCGTGGAGGACTAAGGTACCTTGTAGCTGTCATTGATCTATTTACCAAACATTTGAGATTGTGCGCTATGAGATCTGCAAATACTCAACTAATCATCAATCGTTTAGAACGTGACTACTTTCCTAAATTCGGAAAACCTGAATCAATTCTCTCAGACAATGGGTCTAACTTTGTCTGCAAAAGATGGAGGCTTTTCCTTGCTAGTCATCAAATTAAGCAAATCCTTATCTCCAAGTTTAGACCGCAGTCGAACCCGACTGAGCGGGTGTTCAAGGAGTTTAATCGTTTTATTCGTACTTATATACCAAATCAGCAGACTCGCTGGGTTGACTTTGTGTCACCTTTCGAGGAAATTGTGAATAATCTACCACACCTGTCTACTGGTTTCACTCCGAGTGAGTTGATGTCTTCAGACCAAGAGAAAAATGAATGGGTCAATTCAATTCCTAAGTGTAACAACACAAGTGCTAGTTTAGACGCCAGAATAAGACAAGCTCTAACAACGTTTACCACCCAAGCCAATTTACGCAAGAAGGCGTATGACAAACATATTAATAAGGTGTTAACTTATAAAGTAGGCGAAAAGGTCTTGCTAAAAACACACTTTAAACCATCGTTGCTCTTACGCAAAAATCGAAACTGGCAAAATCTTTTTGAGGGACCTTACGAGATCCTTCGTATACCGCATACAGATTGTTATCTGATTTCTGATCCCGCAAATGGAAAAATAAAAGCGTTATACCATTACTCTGATCTTAAAAAATATCATGCTACAGAATAAGTCAAAAGGAAAGCTTTATAATGACAAGAGAAAGTTAGCCGCTAGTGACTAAGTGACAACTGATTTGACTTCGTTAAAAAAAAAAAGCTTAGAATAAATTACACGACGGTGAGTCTATCTTGCTATACAGCAGAGAATTTAAAATATGTTATCTTGAGCCATAATTTAAGTACAGACAAGCTGATAAATAAAAAATAATAATAATAATAATTCTTGTTTAACAAAGAAAGTGATCAACTCCAAGAACCCTAGTTTTAAGATTTAGTTTTAAGGAGATAATATTTAAGAGAGAAAAATGAAATATAACGCGAAGGATGTGCCTAACAAGCCGGTTTCTGCGATATGAAATGCTAAAGAAGTGAAAATAAAACATAGTACGTAAGAAATTTTTTTTTTAAGATCAAGGAGCAGTGATCGAGAAATGAAATTTATTTTCGTCAAGGACAAGGGTCACTTGACAATTACTGGTTCCTGATCCTACTAAAAAGGAAAACAAGTAACTAGTTTATAAGTCAGCTATGTCTAGATTAAGTTCTAATGTACACAGAAATCTGGAACAGGTTCATCTCTGCATTAAAATAACGTAATGTTTACGAAGCATGTGAGTTACTTGTAAGTACCAACATGACCACGAAAGCGCTATCCTTCAGGTAGATAAACAAAGTAGCATTAATTGTAATTGAAATACGCGGGTCAGATACATTCAAAGCCATAAGTGAAATAAATACCAAGTATAAGAGATTAAGTGGCAAGGACAAAGCAATGATTACTTAAGGTCATATATAGAGGTCAATGCAGTGTAGCGCAAGCAGGCGTCAAAGCGAGAATAAAATGACAATGAAAACGCCGGCAAAACAACGCAACTAGTTCTTAATTGGAGCGCGTACGCAGACGTACAGCGCAAAGGAAAATTAATTTCTAAGTCATAAGGAACAATGAGTTGTTTGCTAGATTTCTTCTTCTATGTACTATTATATCTATGTCTTTCTTCTGAATTTGTTTAAATACCCTAACCCGCCTAAACCCGTCCCGTAGACTTGACGTCACAGATTGAGAAATGCAGTTGACGTGGAAGGCTGGCTTGGCATACGATTTTCAAAAGGAAACGCGTGAACGAAATCGGGAAAAGCTAGTTTTGAAATGTCTTTATTTTTCCTTTAAAGTCAATCCGAGACGCAAACCGAGATCGCGATAAGGAATTTGAATATTTTCTTGAATGGTGTTCTGTTCTCATGTGAGAGGGCGATCAAATGTGACTGATTGATCCTCACATCTAGTAAAGAGGGAACTTTGTTGAAATGACAGTGATAACTTTAATGAATCTAACAAATAAAAAGAACGATTCAAATGAATTAAAATAATAATAATAATAATTGCTGACAGATCGGAGAAACTGATGTATTGTGACTGTGAACTAAAAGCATAATTAGTTTTAGAGAAAGATGATAAACAATGTAGAGCGAAATGTTAAAGATAGTTACCAACAAAGTAACAGAAATTGAAATGGACATGATAATCAAAGCTCTGAATTAGCAAGCTTCAAAGTGAGACAAACTATTTGATTATAAACTGTAAAAAAAATTGTGTATATAGTAGTGTATAAGTGAAGGCTTAAAATGCTGTGGAAGTCTGCCACAGACACGAAGCAATGCATCGTTGTTATAAGTAAGTGATAATTTCATTCACGATGAAGATAAAAAGTGTTAAACGTGCAGATAGGCCGACGGACAGTGATAGTCCGGTTGTGTAACCGAAGGCGGTGATGTGATTACGTGCAGTGCATCGGAAATCAAGTGTGTTAGCTGCTTTGCAAAGTGCGAGCGCTAGCCTACCTTAAAATCCTCAAAATCGGCTGGAAAATGTGGAGACAGGGATGGTTTCATTGGAGTCTCTGTCCCTGGTAATCCCTCCGCACCGGCTCAGCAAACCACAAAATACCACAACACCATCGACGCAACGTGTTCGCTGAACCGTGCGCGGAAAAGCTGAAGTACAGCGTGGGGGCTAGTGAGCGCCTCGAGTTCCGATTCAGCTTTAACAATCAGCCTGTGCCAACGTCCATCGACGCAACAAACGCGTTACATTTAAAGTGATGTACTAGCACAGCACTCCCGCTGCAGTTCGACGAAACGGACTTTCCATGAAAGCCGCTCCTAAAATAAAAGATTATTATATGAGCTCACAACATATCACATACTATGCCAATGTTATATCCCGTGAATGAAATGCGAACACCCAAACCACACGCGAATAGTAACAAAGTCAAATTCCTATGAATCCCAAGTTCTAAAATTAGATTTAAGCTTAGATTTTTGGCTAACGGCAATTTATATTTTTTTGTTACATGTAACGTGTGTACGTAAAGTGCGAGTGAGACTCGCCCGCCAGAGCTGATGAAAAGTTTTCTACTCGGGGACCGCAAAGTAGCGATCCAACTTCTCAAAGGATAAGCTTCACCTGGAGAAGAATCAAATTTTAACTTACCTGTCAAACACACAAATAATGAAAGCGTAAAAATCATGACAACTAGTGAGCAATGGAAAATGGACACGTATGAGAAATTCCATGTGTGAGAATTATATGTGTATAAAAATGGACACGTGTGAGAAATTCCATGTGTGAGAATTATGTGTGTATAAAAAGATGAATCCTATGTGTTTTCTTTCAGGAGCAAAGAGCCTATGAGTTCTGGACAATAACTTGAGGCCACAAAGGTGGTCGGTATTAACTCTGTAAAAAAAGGACTGTAATGAGTATAATGTATAATGTCCATTGTAAACTTCGTAGATTTACTGTCCTAGTTTTTAAATTTTTTGTGTATATTTACCTTAAGAACTGTCCTTCTCTATGAATGAGAGATCACCATATTTGTGTAATCCTAATAATCAAATGACAGGAATACTGTGTTTGATCATTGTAAATCTGTAAAGTACTCAATCCCATAATGTTAACAGCGACATGTGAATCTTGGTAATCTCCTTGATTTCCAAGATTCCCATGGAAGGCAATGTAACATTATGTCATTGCCTTATCATTTTAAATCATTCACTAATCGAGCAGTCGCTCGGCAACAGCTACAGTTAGCAAATAATGTTGCGAGAATATAAAAGGTGAACGACCTGTGACGTAACTTGTTTATTGTCGAATCGCCGTCAGAGATGCAGTGAGTTATTGACTTTGAAAACCGCGGCGCGAAAAACGGACAGAAGAAGAACACGTTTACACTTTTTTTTTATGTACGAGATATTCTCGATGAACAGTGACTCATTCTTCTCTTGTCTTTTTTAACTTCTGTCGGACGCGCATGTCTTGCCGCCGTATTATTATCGTTAAAAATAATATTGTTTTAGTGTAAAGAAAATGTGTAATACTAAAAGTGCCTAGCAGTAGATTTATTGTGCGACGTGTATGTGAAAACGTCAAAGGAATTGTTTTCATTACGAGAAGTGCTAGTCAAAACGGCATCCATGTTAAATCCTTCATTGCAGTGTAAGTTCGTCTATTAACTGTCATAAATTCAGAGTTAAATGGAACTGGTGTATGGACTATTTATTTAATATAGAATCTATGTCTCACTCCTTCATGAAGTTATTTAATTTTCTTTATGTTTCTGCCAAATAGAGAGTTCACAGTCACGAATTCTTTCGTCGAAATCGGACGGAAGTTGTATGCGGCGAAATATTTTCTCCGCGCCATATTCTACTGGTAAATGCATGATAAACTACGGTCCCTTACGAAATTCATGTTGAGCTATCCCAAAATAATTATATTTTGAATAGGCATTTACTCTCCTCTGCAATGCAACTTCCGACTGATCAGACGATCAAACAAGAAACAGCCGCACACGGTCGGCGTTCGCAAATATGTTTCCACCGCTGATTATAGCTATATGTTACAGCACAAAAGTAAACATATTGTTATAATTAGCGACTACGAACGGGGACATTTATAACTATATGTTTATGTATACACATTACGTAAAGGTATCGTTATAACTGGTGCCCGAACAGGGACATTTATAACTGTATGTTTATGTATACACATTACGTAAACATATCGTTATAATTGGCGCCCGAACAGGGACGCGAATTTAAAAAAATAAAAAATAAAAAAAACTCAAAGGTATAAAAATGTATATAAGATACACATTGTGGGAATATTCATAAAGAATTGTAGCTAACCTTGTGCTTTTTATTTGTTACATGGCATCAAACACAATCCAATAAAATTTCCATTGAGCGAAAGAAACGAGATATTCAGAGTAAATTACGGAAGAGAGATTATTTTTTTGGAACCGAATTTGTGCGAAAATCTAGTTGCAACGCCCAAGGCAGACATCAGTAACGTAAGTTAAAATTTCGTTAGCCGTAGCCAAGCTTCTTAATTTCAGCCGATATTAATCAATTTGTGACGATCTTTAGTAGTTGCAGTAAAATTTGCTTTGAATTCAGTAGATTGCATTTAGTAGATTGGTAATTTCTTCAAGTATTGTTTAAATTACATTGTTGTGTATTGCATATCATTTGTTTTTAAATGTCCGCTGCCTGTTCACGGAGCTGACCAGCCTTAGTTTTCATTTGTTTTGAACGGTGTGCAGCCATACTTTCTTTACGGTCCAGAATAGTCTCTTGTTCTCGTGACGTGTATCTCTCGACATTCCGATCTTGTGACGTAGCAGTGACAACCGACTCGCAACCGATAAATTACATCTCTGTCAACAGCTGACGGCCGTAGCTCAAACGAACTTCATCGACTTACTGTTTGTAAATAAGTGAGCTATGGCAGACGATAAAATGTCATCACTAGATTCAAATGAACAGAATGAAACGAGTGAAGTGTCGCGTCGCTTACGGTCCCGCACAATAATTAGTAGGGCTGAGACACCAATCGAAACAATCGTAGAAAGTGAAGTGGGAAATCTTACGGACTTTAGTGCCTCACACCATAATGTTACTGGTACTGAACTAGACAATGTCAGCATAGTTTCTGCCACTAGTACTCGTAGCCATATACCGGTTACAAGGGAGGCAGGTGAAAGCAATTCAGGGGTAGTGACAGACGATGTATTCAAACAGCTACTGAGTCAAATAAGTCAAATGATGCAGGACGGAAATCGCCAAATGGTGAATTCCATTAAAAATGATTTGAAAGACGAAAATAGACAAATGTTAGCCTCGCTTGAAGACAAACTGTCTACAGTAAGCGAAGAAATAAAAACTGTTAGAGAAAACGTAGCCAAAGAAGTAGCAAAGCAAGTTGAGGATGCTGTTTCTCAAACGCGAAGTGGAATAATTTTCGAACTGAATGACACTTTAGCTACCATGCAAAGCGAGACAGCTGACATCCGAAACGCAACCAAGAATCTTGACTCCACCGTAACCACGGTTAATCACAGATTAGACAGAGTAACTACGCAGGTAGAAAAATTAACCGAGAGAATGTCAAACTTGACTCTGGAAACGGAAACGAAAGTAAAGGAGAGGCTAGATAGTCATGAGAGAGAATTTAGAGAAAAGTATGAGAACTGGACTGCTGGAAAGGACAAATTTGTCGAAGATAAAATTAACAAAGACCTAGTAGAGACTGTGAAAGCAACCACTCTTGGTACGTTGTCAGCTCCTGGAAGCTCCGGAGATACCGTAATGTCTGAACTCGGTAGCATTAGACGTACCCTTCAGCAAGTATTACCAAATTGGAAGCAAGAGGTAACGGAACAGCTAAATAACCTGAAAGCACAAGTGAGTAGTAGTTCCCGAATACAGAGACCGAATTATCCAAACTCTTTAGCCTCAGAGGAAGAAGACAAATTATTTCAGCAATTCCGAATACCTGTTGTATCTAATGAACACACTTCACCACCACATATTCCAGTTAGTCACCGAAACCAAGAATCTGACTCAGTAGTAAAAATGATGAAGGAAGAAAGCATGATAAAGCATCGAGTTTTTCAAACCTTTAACCCAGAAAAACGAAATATCCACCCAATTGTTTTTCTTCGTGGATTCTCTGGCATTTTTCCAAATTCGTGGACTGATAGACAGCGTATCCAATTTGTTACCGCATATATAGGTGGCGAATCGGCAATATGGGGAACCGAAATGGTTGATAAGTGTCGAACATATGAGTTTGAGCACTGTTTCCTCAGCAAATTTTGGAGCGAAGGTGTTCAGAAGCGCCTTCGTAAAGAAGTCTATAATGCAGAACAATTCGACCCCAGGAATACTAGCCTGAGAAAGTACTTCGAAAAATATCTTGGCAGAATGGGGTATTGGGATAACCCTATCAATAGTAAAGATGTAATTATGATTCTCAAGTCTAAATTACCCATTTCGATTCGTGAAAAGCTGATAGCCATACCAGATGATGATCCAGATACCTTTCTGTCGATATTAGATTCCCTAGACCTGATCTATGAGGACATGAGAGCTAACAAACCGCGGAATACTCCGCACAATTCTTGGCCACAACATTACGAGAGTAACGGCTATGAAAAGCCAGGGAACGGTTACAAAAATAGTAACGATTGGCAAAACGGAAATAAAGGCAATGGGTATCCGCACAAAAGGAATAGACATAATCAACACAACCGATTCAGTCCCGTGTATAACACGACTGGTAACCAGTACGGCAATCAATAGTACAAGCAGAAGTTTAGAAACGGTTTCAGTCAAAAAGGTTGGCAACAGCAGAGCGGGTTGCAATGGAATGCACCGTACTCGCGCAGCCAACACTCAAATTACGGGCAGCAACAAACAGCTGATAACGCCCACTCATACCAACACTACTCCGCGCCTACTAAAAATCAAACGCAGGGAATGCACAGAAACACACAGTTTAACGGCAAACCACAGTGTGAAGGTGGATTTCACAGTAACAATTCCGGAAATCATAATAGTAATAAAAATCATCAGACCCCGCGAAGGCATTACAATCCCCCTGTATTTTTCGCAAACGCGGAAGACAGTAACACGTATTGGACACCAGAACAAACGCAGGAACATTTTGACGCAAGGTTTGTGCATAACAGTAATTTTGTTCCTCAGTGTTCTCGTAATGTCAGATTGGTCGAACTTTCTAATGATGAAGGCCAAAGAAAACCACACAAACAGGAAAACTAAGTTCAGCATCTGAAAGCTCCCTAAGTAATGCTGTGAGACAGAATGGGGGCGACCACTTCGACAGAGAGACTAACCATGACGTACTTGTACTGAGATACAATGACGGGATTGACATGAGACAAGAATTATTACAAGAGAAAGAGACGACTGACGGTGATGAACCGATAGATGACCAAGTGCAAGCTAAGACAAAACTTCCTATAGCCGGAATTTTGACGACTGTAATCCTAGATACAGGTGCAAATGTTAATGCTACGTCCTTATGTTTCTATAAGCAAATTAGTACATTAATTAAAATTCCAACATTACCCGTCTAAGGATGTTCAATAACAGGAGCCATCGGCTCCCAGACACAAAAGGTACCACTGGAGATTCAATCAATACCCATAAAATGTATTTTCCTCGTTGTCAAGAATTTGGCGGTGCCATGTTTCTTGGGAATGGATTTTCTACGACGATATAGAGCCCGAATAGATCTTTATATAGGCATTTGCACACTGTTAGTACAGCAGACAGAAGTTGCACTGGAGTTAGTGAAAGAAAGAGTAAAAAACTTCGGCACTTGTAATAACATTAGATTACAAAAGATAGGCAGAAAACCTCCTTGTTGTAATCATTTCAATTTGTTTTATGGTAACTGTGATACATTTAATGATACAATAACAGTCAGTGACTTACACTCTCAGCAGGAAATAACCAATAAGACTACAGAATCAACAGAGTTATCCGAACCTCAGCGACAGGAATTATTCAGTTTGTTGTCACACTATATCAACGTGTTTTCAAAACGACCCGGTATTATAAAAGACTACGAATATACTATGGAAGTGGTGCCGCACCAAACTTTCTGTCGCACGACATATCCCATACCGTATGCAAGAAGGGAAGCAGTTCGTAATGAAATTAAGAAAATGTTGAACTGGAAAGTCATAGAATATTCTAATTCACCATATAGTAGCCCCCTGTTGACGATTTTGAAACAGGATAACACCGTACGACTCGTACTTGACGCACGAAACATAAATAAAATTGTTGTACCAGTACGAACGACATATCCCATACCGTATGCAAGAAGGGAAGCAGTTCGTAATGAAATTAAGAAAATGTTGAACTGGAAAGTCATAGAATATTCTAATTCACCATATAGTAGCCCCCTGTTGACGATTTTGAAACAGGATAACACCGTACGACTCGTACTTGACGCACGAAACATAAATAAAATTGTTGTACCAGTACGAACGAGACCTGAAGCGATTGAAGAACACCTCCAGAGATTTTATGGAATTAAATATTTGAGTAGCATAGATTTGAAAATGTCATTTTGGTAAGTGACACTAAATCCTAACTCACGAAAATATACGGCATTTATCTTCGCCGGCAGATCCTATCAATTTCAGGTCATGCCTTTTGGATTGAATGTTAGTTCTGGAGTATTCATCTCTGCCTTAGATCATATTCTTGGTCCAGATCTTATTGATGAAGTCACTCTCTACGTTGATGATCTTTTAATTGCCACTAAAACCTGGGAAGGCCACGTTGAACTAATACAGTGTTTCAGCGATTCCTGGAATACGGAGTCACTGCCAACTTGCAAAAGTCACACTTTGGCCGAGCCGAAATCAAATTCTTAGGACACGTCATTTCATCTGACGGAATCCGTCCTGATCCGGCTAAGCTAAGTGCAATTAAAAATTTTCCTATCCCATCTTCAAAACGACAACTTAAAGGTTATCTTGGACTCGCTTCATTCTTCAGAAGATTTTTACCAAAGCAAGTAATGAACAACCCTGATTTATTGAAATTGTTAAAGAAAAATACTCAGTGGAATTGGACTGACGACTGTCAAAAGGCAATCCTCGATATCAAAGAAGCTTTGTTAAATAGCATCATTCTTTATCATCCAGATATGGATAAGGAATTTTGTGTGTCACCTGACGCAAGTTTTCAGGGATTAGGCGCATGTCTCTTCCAGATCCATAAAACCAATAGAAAACCAGACATAAGAGTAATTAGTTTTGCTAGTAGGGTTCTTACAGAAACTGAACGATCCTATTCTGTTACTGAGTTGGAAGCTCTTGCAGTAGTTTGGGCTTTCAAGAGATTCAACTACTACATCAATGGCAAGAAAATCAAAGTCTATTCTGATCATCAGGCTCTTAGTTTTCTTCTGACGTGTAAACTCCTACATCCTCGCTTAACGAGGTGGTGTCTTTTCTTACAGGAATATGACTTCGAAATAATCTACATAAAAGGCAAAGATAACATTATTGCGGATGCTCTATCTCGCATGCCTGAAGGCTCTTCGGACAGTACTGAGCTTTTGGAACAAATGTCAAATTACAGAATTCTTTTGATGAAGGATCCAATACATCGGAAATATTTTCTTGATCTTTGTAACCAGATTGTCCAATTGCAGGAAACTGATCCAAAATGGAGAGGTGTGAAACAGATCCTCGAAACTAATCCTACCCATCGCATGTGCAAATATTACAAGTAGCATAATCAAGTTCTTTTCCACCGAACATCACTGTCATCAGAAAATTGGCTGTATGCATTCCGCAGGAATATGTAGAACACTTACTTTGGTATACACATATTTCGTGGGGACACTTTGGTCCAGAAAAGTGTAAGCGTAAAATAGCAAAGTACTGCTACATCCCTAACCTTCATAGCAGAATTCACAAGCTCTTGAAACACTGTATCATTTGTCAAAAGGCAAAACCTTTTAATCTTTCGAATATACTGCCTTTGAATCATATTATCACAGAGAAACCTAGACAAATCCTAGGCATAGATTTGGCAGGACCCCTCCCACGAGGTCGTGGAGGACTAAGGTACCTTGTAGCTGTCATTGATCTATTTACCAAACATTTGAGATTGTGCGCTATGAGATCTGCAAATACTCAACTAATCATCAATCGTTTAGAACGTGACTACTTTCCTAAATTCGGAAAACCTGAATCAATTCTCTCAGACAATGGGTCTAACTTTGTCTGCAAAAGATGGAGGCTTTTCCTTGCTAGTCATCAAATTAAGCAAATCCTTATCTCCAAGTTTAGACCGCAGTCGAACCCGACTGAGCGGGTGTTCAAGGAGTTTAATCGTTTTATTCGTACTTATATACCAAATCAGCAGACTCGCTGGGTTGACTTTGTGTCACCTTTCGAGGAAATTGTGAATAATCTACCACACCTGTCTACTGGTTTCACTCCGAGTGAGTTGATGTCTTCAGACCAAGAGAAAAATGAATGGGTCAATTCAATTCCTAAGTGTAACAACACAAGTGCTAGTTTAGACGCCAGAATAAGACAAGCTCTAACAACGTTTACCACCCAAGCCAATTTACGCAAGAAGGCGTATGACAAACATATTAATAAGGTGTTAACTTATAAAGTAGGCGAAAAGGTCTTGCTAAAAACACACTTTAAACCATCGTTGCTCTTACGCAAAAATCGAAACTGGCAAAATCTTTTTGAGGGACCTTACGAGATCCTTCGTATACCGCATACAGATTGTTATCTGATTTCTGATCCCGCAAATGGAAAAATAAAAGCGTTATACCATTACTCTGATCTTAAAAAATATCATGCTACAGAATAAGTCAAAAGGAAAGCTTTATAATGACAAGAGAAAGTTAGCCGCTAGTGACTAAGTGACAACTGATTTGACTTCGTTAAAAAAAAAAAGCTTAGAATAAATTACACGACGGTGAGTCTATCTTGCTATACAGCAGAGAATTTAAAATATGTTATCTTGAGCCATAATTTAAGTACAGACAAGCTGATAAATAAAAAATAATAATAATAATAATTCTTGTTTAACAAAGAAAGTGATCAACTCCAAGAACCCTAGTTTTAAGATTTAGTTTTAAGGAGATAATATTTAAGAGAGAAAAATGAAATATAACGCGAAGGATGTGCCTAACAAGCCGGTTTCTGCGATATGAAATGCTAAAGAAGTGAAAATAAAACATAGTACGTAAGAAATTTTTTTTTTAAGATCAAGGAGCAGTGATCGAGAAATGAAATTTATTTTCGTCAAGGACAAGGGTCACTTGACAATTACTGGTTCCTGATCCTACTAAAAAGGAAAACAAGTAACTAGTTTATAAGTCAGCTATGTCTAGATTAAGTTCTAATGTACACAGAAATCTGGAACAGGTTCATCTCTGCATTAAAATAACGTAATGTTTACGAAGCATGTGAGTTACTTGTAAGTACCAACATGACCACGAAAGCGCTATCCTTCAGGTAGATAAACAAAGTAGCATTAATTGTAATTGAAATACGCGGGTCAGATACATTCAAAGCCATAAGTGAAATAAATACCAAGTATAAGAGATTAAGTGGCAAGGACAAAGCAATGATTACTTAAGGTCATATATAGAGGTCAATGCAGTGTAGCGCAAGCAGGCGTCAAAGCGAGAATAAAATGACAATGAAAACGCCGGCAAAACAACGCAACTAGTTCTTAATTGGAGCGCGTACGCAGACGTACAGCGCAAAGGAAAATTAATTTCTAAGTCATAAGGAACAATGAGTTGTTTGCTAGATTTCTTCTTCTATGTACTATTATATCTATGTCTTTCTTCTGAATTTGTTTAAATACCCTAACCCGCCTAAACCCGTCCCGTAGACTTGACGTCACAGATTGAGAAATGCAGTTGACGTGGAAGGCTGGCTTGGCATACGATTTTCAAAAGGAAACGCGTGAACGAAATCGGGAAAAGCTAGTTTTGAAATGTCTTTATTTTTCCTTTAAAGTCAATCCGAGACGCAAACCGAGATCGCGATAAGGAATTTGAATATTTTCTTGAATGGTGTTCTGTTCTCATGTGAGAGGGCGATCAAATGTGACTGATTGATCCTCACATCTAGTAAAGAGGGAACTTTGTTGAAATGACAGTGATAACTTTAATGAATCTAACAAATAAAAAGAACGATTCAAATGAATTAAAATAATAATAATAATAATTGCTGACAGATCGGAGAAACTGATGTATTGTGACTGTGAACTAAAAGCATAATTAGTTTTAGAGAAAGATGATAAACAATGTAGAGCGAAATGTTAAAGATAGTTACCAACAAAGTAACAGAAATTGAAATGGACATGATAATCAAAGCTCTGAATTAGCAAGCTTCAAAGTGAGACAAACTATTTGATTATAAACTGTAAAAAAAATTGTGTATATAGTAGTGTATAAGTGAAGGCTTAAAATGCTGTGGAAGTCTGCCACAGACACGAAGCAATGCATCGTTGTTATAAGTAAGTGATAATTTCATTCACGATGAAGATAAAAAGTGTTAAACGTGCAGATAGGCCGACGGACAGTGATAGTCCGGTTGTGTAACCGAAGGCGGTGATGTGATTACGTGCAGTGCATCGGAAATCAAGTGTGTTAGCTGCTTTGCAAAGTGCGAGCGCTAGCCTACCTTAAAATCCTCAAAATCGGCTGGAAAATGTGGAGACAGGGATGGTTTCATTGGAGTCTCTGTCCCTGGTAATCCCTCCGCACCGGCTCAGCAAACCACAAAATACCACAACACCATCGACGCAACGTGTTCGCTGAACCGTGCGCGGAAAAGCTGAAGTACAGCGTGGGGGCTAGTGAGCGCCTCGAGTTCCGATTCAGCTTTAACAATCAGCCTGTGCCAACGTCCATCGACGCAACAAACGCGTTACATTTAAAGTGATGTACTAGCACAGCACTCCCGCTGCAGTTCGACGAAACGGACTTTCCATGAAAGCCGCTCCTAAAATAAAAGATTATTATATGAGCTCACAACATATCACATACTATGCCAATGTTATATCCCGTGAATGAAATGCGAACGCCCAAACCACACGCGAATAGTAACAAAGTCAAATTCCTATGAATCCCAAGTTCTAAAATTAGATTTAAGCTTAGATTTTTGGCTAACGGCAATTTATATTTTTTTGTTACATGTAACGTGTGTACGTAAAGTGCGAGTGAGACTCGCCCGCCAGAGCTGATGAAAAGTTTTCTACTCGGGGACCGCAAAGTAGCGATCCAACTTCTCAAAGGATAAGCTTCACCTGGAGAAGAATCAAATTTTAACTTACCTGTCAAACACACAAATAATGAAAGCGTAAAAATCATGACAACTAGTGAGCAATGGAAAATGGACACGTATGAGAAATTCCATGTGTGAGAATTATATGTGTATAAAAATGGACACGTGTGAGAAATTCCATGTGTGAGAATTATGTGTGTATAAAAAGATGAATCCTATGTGTTTTCTTTCAGGAGCAAAGAGCCTATGAGTTCTGGACAATAGCTTGAGGCCACAAAGGTGGTCGGTATTAACTCTGTAAAAAAAGGACTGTAATGAGTATAATGTATAATGTCCATTGTAAACTTCGTAGATTTACTGTCCTAGTTTTTAAATTTTTTGTGTATATTTACCTTAAGAACTGTCCTTCTCTATGAATGAGAGATCACCATATTTGTGTAATCCTAATAATCAAATGACAGGAATACTGTGTTTGATCATTGTAAATCTGTAAAGTACTCAATCCCATAATGTTAACAGCGACATGTGAATCTTGGTAATCTCCTTGATTTCCAAGATTCCCATGGAAGGCAATGTAACATTATGTCATTGCCTTATCATTTTAAATCATTCACTAATCGAGCAGTCGCTCGGCAACAGCTACAGTTAGCAAATAATGTTGCGAGAATGTAAAAGGTGAACGACCTGTGACGTAACTTGTTTATTGTCGAATCGCCGTCAGAGATGCAGTGAGTTATTGACTTTGAAAACCGCGGCGCGAAAAACGGACAGAAGAAGAACACGTTTACACTTTTTTTTTATATGTATGAGATATTCTCGATGAACAGTGACTCATTCTTCTCTTGTCTTTTTTAACTTCTGTCGGACGCGCATGTCTTGCCGCCGTATTATTATCGTTAAAAATAATATTGTTTTAGTGTAAAGAAAATGTGTAATACTAAAAGTGCCTAGCAGTAGATTTATTGTGCGACGTGTATGTGAAAACGTCAAAGGAATTGTTTTCATTACGAGAAGTGCTAGTCAAAACGGCATCCATGTTAAATCCTTCATTGCAGTGTAAGTTCGTCTATTAATTGTCATAAATTCAGAGTTAAATGGAACTGGTGTATGGACTATTTATTTAATATAGAATCTATGTCTCACTCCTTCATGAAGTTATTTAATTTTCTTTATGTTTCTGCCAAATAGAGAGTTCACAGTCACGAATTCTTTCGTCGAAATCGGACGGAAGTTGTATGCGGCGAAATATTTTCTCCGCGCCATATTCTACTGGTAAATGCATGATAAACTACGGTCCCTTACGAAATTCATGTTGAGCTATCCCAAAATAATTATATTTTGAATAGGCATTTACTCTCCTCTGCAATGCAACTTCCGACTGATCAGACGATCAAACAAGAAACAGCCGCACACGGTCGGCGTTCGCAAATATGTTTCCACCGCTGATTATAGCTATATGTTACAGCACAAAAGTAAACATATTGTTATAATTAGCGACTACGAACGGGAACATTTATAACTGTATGTTTATGTATACACATTACGTAAACATATCGTTATAAATCCCAGTAGGCTTCCTATTGGACCTTTTTGATTAAAGTCAATCTTTGAACTCATTATTTTTATTTCAGATTTAAGTTCTTATCCAGACCGTTTTAAAAAGTCATTAAACCGTCAATATCGTAAGCACCAGCTACTATTTCCACAGTATCTTTTCCAGCATTATTTTCCATATCACGTTTGTTGTTAGTCTATGTGATATTCGGAATGCTGTTGTATGTCTCGAGTGTAGTCAGCGCAATAGTCCACTCCCCGTTGCTTAAATCAACCGATAGGAAGTAATTCGTGCATAATACTGACAATCGTTCCTTTAAACTCAGAATATACGACATTACAATTGTACCTTATCTGAAGTGTGGATGCTTGATGCACCTCCCTACATATATGGTTCTTTGTGAATGTTAGGAGGAACATTATGCACTGATAGGTATTAAAGTCTGGGTAGCCATGAAAATTGTAGGATACACATCTTCCATGGGTGAAGTATCGTTGTACCTCTTTGGGTGGCTACTGGCCTCCAAATGAGTCAAAATATTGGATTTATCTTTGTATTTTTCCTTATGTACATAGCTGTTTGGGGTAGCCACGTGGTCTAAGGCGCCTTGTCATGGTCCACTTGGCTCCCCCCATTGGAGGTTCGAGTCCTTCCTCGGGCATGGGTGTGTGTGTTGTCCTTACAAGGGAACCTCCCCATCGCACCCCCCTCAGATTTAATTATAAATCGGCACAGTGGATAGGCCTTGAAAAACTGAACACAGACCAGTCGAGAAAACAGGAAGAAGTTGTGTGGAACTATGAAAAAAAAAGCAAAATATACAAACTGAGTAGTCCATGTATAAGATAGGCAACATCAAGGAAAGTGCAAGCCTAGGAGCGCCGTGGTCCCGTGGTTAGCGTGAGCAGCTGCGGAATGAGAGGTCCGGGGTTCAAGCCTTCTCTCGAGTGAAAAGTTTACTGTCTTTAATTTCGCAAAGTAATGATCTGTCCGTTCGTTCATTGACGTCTCTGTTCACTGTGATAAGTTTAGTGTCTGTGTTTTGCGACCGCACCGCATAACCGTGCGATTAGTAGACGAAAGAACGTGCCTCTCCAATGGGAACCGAAAACATTTGATCGCATGGTCATAGGTCAACCGATTCCTCCACAGGAAAACACGTCTGATATATTCTATACGACACTAGTGACGGCATGTGCGTCACATGACAGGAAAATGTTGTCGACCCACCTAACTTGTACACTTGGCGAATGGGTAAAAAGATTCTTCTACCTTTCGATGTTTGTTTAGGTGTAGCGTCCCCATACTAGGGCGCTGTTACCTCGCATCAGACGGTCGGACGGACAGATAATTAATGTCCCAAAATAAAAAATAAAACTTTTCACTCGAGGGAAGACTCGAACCAAGAACCTCTCGTTCTGCAGCTGCTCACGCTAACCACGGGACCACAGCGCACTTCAGCTCACACTATCCTTGATGTTGCCTATCTTACGCATGGACTACTCAGTTTGTATATTTTTCTTATTTTTTTCATAGTTCCACACAACTTCTTCCTGTTTTCTCGACTGATCTGTGTTCAGTTTTTCAAGGCCTATCCATAATGCTAACTTATAATTAAATCTCAGGGGGTGCGATGGGGAGGTTCCCTTGTTAGTGTACGTCAGTTTAAGTATAATCTTTTTCTGATGGCTGCTGCTTCCATCATGCACGTGCATTATTTTGACAATTTTCCAGGTTGTTTTCGTGTCTGCTCTTCAGTGTACTGTATTATTTCAGTGATTTCCTGCAAATTGCAATATTCCACGCAGTCAGAGAATTTGATGAGACATTTCCTGCCAAATATGCAGAAGTGCCTCAGTATTTCTGGGAACCGATGGGTTGTGGGATGGATGACGTAAGGATTTTGACATAACTGCACCAGTGTCCACGAAAAGGATGTAAAATGACATCATATTTGAGTGGAGGAGATGCAGTTGAATTATTTCCCGCCAATTTCTAGATAGTGGAATGAGAGTAAGGGGAGTGGGATGTGGTGGAGGGTTTCTCAGGGGGACATAAACCACATAGCAGAACAATAAGTTAAGGGACCCCTGAGTTAAGGTCATAAATCAATCAATGTCACATGTTAAATAATTTGCCTATTAGTTTCGTATCAAATGTGGCATAGAATTCGCTTTGCCCTACTACTTATCCATAAAAATACTCTTTCACAATTACTCTTACAAAAGGTCAGCAACAGAAAACGGCACTGTAAACGGCACAAATTATAGTTCCTAGGCTTAAGACAGAAAAATAACTATGATCTTTGTATGATAACTTTATACAATAAATCGAAATCCAAAAATATGTGACATAGTTATAGACGCACATCTGGTTAAAGATAAGAAATAAATATATTGTGTTTTGCAGAAGACGGTGTTTAAAAACGGAAATTCATTGGTTTGTGTATTTTATTTCCTAAAGCAAAGATTGAGAATGAACACAATATTTGGAAATCTAACATGGGAAACGTGTATAAACCACTGCCAGTCTGGAAAATATACACTCTGCTGCCATTTTGAGTCCCCATGTGGTCGAATACTGAACGATTTATTCCCACTTTCCGTAAGCACTCCAAACAAGAACAACCATGCTAAAACCGCGAACTTTCTATCGGTGGCGCTTCGCTACTCCGTTCTACAATCATGCGGCCAGGCTTCTGAGTAGTCAGTGCACTGAGTGTAAGCGATGCAGGTTGATACGTGTTGGTGATTTGGTGATGGAGGGTTATAAGTTCTGTTTCCTTGAGTGTGTCACCGATGGTGTTAATAGATGTAAGTGCACAAGGAGAATGTGTAAGTCAGGGGTGAGCAAGATTTTGGCTTGCAGGCCACACCTAGGCGTGAGGGTGAAAGACCTTTGCCTCGCAGCACGTTTCCCCACCGCCATACTACGCTGTCTGAGCGCGTGGAGGGGGATGAGGGGAAAACTGCGAACATGCCACATTTAATGGCAGAGCACTGCCATTGCGTATGATTCGGTTTTATACTTCACATCTCTCAACAATATACACACACGCTCATAAATTAAGGATAATTGCAGAATCTGCTGCCACACAACGTAGCACTACACAAAACCGCCGCTAATAGCATAGGCACATGGGGAACACACAAGACACACATCTCTAAATCCAAGATATTGGTGATAAGTTGAGATAAACGTCCTGAAACACATGTGCTACGAAACGCTACTGTTTCCTGCACATGTATTCCGACATCAATATGGGATATGATCACTATGCACACGTACACAGTCCGCACAATGGGTTGGCGTACACATGATCAGGTGGTCGAGCAGCTGCTGGGGTATAGCTCATTCCTGCACCAGTGCCTGTCGGAGCAACTGAAGTGTCGTAGGAGTTTGAAGATACGCAGCAATACATCAACCGAGAGCATAGCAGACGTACTCGATGGGGTTTAGGTCCGGGGTACAGACAGGGGACTCTATTCGCCTGATATCATCTGTTTCCAGGTACTCCATCACGATGGCAGCTCGGTGGGGTCGTACATTATCATCCATCAGGAGGAAGGTGGGACCTACTTATGGCGGACATACTGTTGCAATATGTCATCCCAATACGCGTGACCTGTTACAGTTCCTCTGTCAAGGACATGCATGGGTGTACATGCACCAATCATAATCCTACCCCACACCATCAAACCATGGCCTCCATACAGGTCCCTTTCAAGGACATTAAGGGGTTGGTATCTGGTTCCTGGTTCAAGCTAGATGTAAATCCGGCGAGGATCACTGTTCAGACTATACCTGGACTTGTCTGTGAACATAACCTGGGAGCACAGTTCCAATGACCATGTACTGTGTTCTTGACATCAGGCTTTGCAGGCTTTCCTGCGACCAGGGGTCAGTGGAATGCACCTTGCAGGTCTCCAGGGGAATAAACCATGTCTATTCAGTCGTCTGCAGACTGTGTGTCTGGAGACAACTGTTCCAGTGGCTGAGGTAAGGTCCCGAGCAAGGCTACCTGCAGTGCTCTGTGGCCATCTGTAGGCACTGACAGTGAGATATCGATCTTCTTGTGGTGTTGTACTCTGTGGGCGTCCCCTACTGAAGCGCCTGGACACATTTCCTGTCTGCTGGAATCTTTGCCATAATCTTGAGATCACACTTTGTGGCATACGGAGGCCTGTGCGCCGTCCTGCTGTCTTTGACCACGTTCTTTGAGCCATTTTCAACATACAGTCACCATTAACACATCTGAAAACGTCTGCACACTTACTCGCTGCGCTGTACTCTGACGTGCACCAACACGCCTCTGTGTATGTGGACTACTGCCAGCGCCACCGTGCGACGACCACATGTCGAATGCACCGCATGGTCATACCCAGGGTGATTTAAACCCGCAAACCGCCCACCAGAGCGTTGTTTCACCATGTATCATCATTATCCTTAATTTATGAGCATGAGTGTATATCACAAACAAAACAGATTTCCTGCATTATTTAATTATTTTTGACGCACTGAAGACATAATTTTATCCGTGTATGTATAGATTCAGATAATTTCACGAAGTGTCACGCTCCAGTTGCCATGTCTTCAGACTTCTTTAGTTTCATAATCGAAAAAAGTTGTGCCACACAAGTATGTCGATCAAAATTTTGTAGCATTTTTGCAACTCCACTGTGGAGACTTAAAAACTAGTAGTAATATAGAGGCCCTGTAGAGTTTTAACGTAAAAATGTTTGTAATTAATACTGGAATTACCTTGCAGATCAACCAGTTACGTCTGCACATGCACAAGGGCGAATGCAACTGTAACGGCAAATGATCTCGAAAACGTCTTGAAGATAGATGATTAACAGCGTCCTCAAGACCTTTGTAGTAGTATCCATGAAATAGATTCAAGGTGACAACGAATTCTTCAACCTCGCGTTTTCTTTAACACTATGTAAGCTTAGCGAACTGGACTGTAAGGACGTGTCCTTACTGCAATGCGATTTTATTTCTAAATGCATAATCATGAAACCAGAAAAAATTTACCTTGCAACGTCTTACTGTGGTCAGACTGCAGTCAGTTCCACTTAAAATGCGAAGTCTGCAATCCAATGTTCTAATTTTCGTTCCTGCACTCCTTTTTGATTCGTAAATTCAACAATAGCGAGTTCCAGATCGACGAATCGTTCCAGGCATGCCCCTTGAGTTAACCAACATACTTTGCAGTAATATGTGATGTCGTCATTCTTTTCGATTAGTTCCATTGAAAATGGTTGCAACTGACAATGGAATAGTGTACGTGTTCCGGCCAAAAGACGGCGTCGGCTCGCCAGTCGGGAACGAGAGGGAAGAGAAGGCTGTGAGAAGAAGTCAGCCAATCGCACGCTGACCGGCCCTCTTCCAGGACGACAACGCGACAGCAGCGGCATCTAGGTAAAGAGGACGTAAGCGCCGCGCCGGCTGGTGACTGCCCACTTCGATAGCAGCGTCAACGTTAGCAGCTACGTTAGCAATCTCTATGTCCTTTGCTTGTGACACATCTGTCAAAGTTAAGTATTGTACTTGTCTTATTATAATAGACCTCATTAATACAAGTTGTTTGATTGCTTGTCTAGCGAATCGAATAGGTAGGATTCCAGGACACAACAGTATCCCACTTTATAAACTTTACTATTTATAGCACCAATTTCTTCACTTGCTCTTTCATTGTCATCTAAGTATTTAAATTCTTCCGTCAGGATATTGTAATGTCGTTTCGCTGCAAATATGCCGTACCTATCGCTTATGTGAAATGAGAATTCTCAGGCCTCTTCTGTCATTCTCATTGGCTTTAAAGGTTGTGACGATAGATCGCTAGACTGCCCCCATTTGTTCAAACAGCCACTGGACTTGCGAATGTCCTTCGTTCCACCAACAATTAGCGAAAGGTAAGAAGTGCTGACACCATGATCGAACTCAGAGAGTGGTCCCAACCGACAAATGCCACTCCGCAATGTTAAATGAAGTGTCCCGCTGTTACAGCTACTTACGAGAAGGATGGAGCACGCCGTTTGCGAAATTAAATTCTTTAAACTTCATTGATGGGGTGCAATAAGTCCATAAAGAGGATGACTTTGGTATATTAAACTGTCAGATAGTCAGCAATATTTGAAGATAAAGGCTGAAGAAGACTTGCGTGAGCGCCCCTCCAAACTTATCTGCCTTCAGCTAGCTAATTGTGATACAGAATTTCTCGCGACTCAGGATTTGGTTCGAGTAAGTAAAATATTAAAGCCGCTAGATTACGAAAACTTCCTAAGTTGTCGAATACCATACAAGAAGTGAAATGTTTTCCACATATGCTGGGGAGAAAATTTTTATTCGTGAAGGACTCTCAAAAGAATATTGTGTGTGTGTCTTTCCATGTCAAAGCAATCTGAATTTTCTGAAAGAGTTGTGAACTTTATTTATAGATGGGGCATTTATAAATGCCCTAAGCTTATCCATCTAACATTTATTTTTCTTGATGTAGATGAAAGAAAGAAATTTCCAATTAGTAGTTTTCTCTGCTACGAGAAAATGAGAAGCGACAAAAGGTTGTAATGTTGTTGCATTAATTTCAGGTGTAAGCGGTGCTGATATTCAAGACCATAAAAGTGGGTTAAAAGCTGTGAGCTGTCCGGGGAAGTTAACCTTGCATTACTGAGCAACTGTTTTACCAGGTATCCAGTCTAGCTTACCAAATTCCCAACCAGACTACCATTAATTATAATCTTTTAATCGTCATACGACAACCTATATATATATATATATATATATATATATATATATATATATATATATATATATATATATATCAGAGAATTTATATAAAAGGAAATAAATCAGTTTGTATTTGGAAATTTATTTTAACATTGATCATTGTAATTTCAGCATATTAAACTTGATTCATAACTAAATTGGTGCCTTATTTAGGATTGCGAAAATGTGAGTTTGTAATCGTACAGAACACATCAAATATGAAGCCAAGATTGGGAGACTACATACAGCACTGCATTCATAAAATAACACACGAAGAACGTTGAAACATATCCGAGAGGAAATTAACCACAACCAACCGATTCAATTTTCACCCAAACAAGTTACGTTCGTAGCGCAATCCTGTCCGTCATGAAATTACCACACACTGGTATACTAAATTCATACTAACTTTCTGTGAAATCTTCCCGAAAAGAATAGCTGAGGACTACTTTGATGATTACACCACATGCTTCACGTGGTCAACTTGGTATACACAAAGAGTGTAACTCCACAATAATTTTGATAATTAAAATAAACTAGATAGAAAAGCAATTTACAGAAGAAAAACCTAGAACTGGTTACTATCGTCTTACTATTAACCTGATGGGTCAAACAATTGTATAAGCACGTGGTACTGGTCTCACAAAGTACAGCCCACGTGGGTTGAACATAAAGAAAAGTTGCTATATTGAAAAATATTGTCAAGACAAGACGTTATAATCTCACGCACATTCGCATTTAAGATTGATGATCTTAGTTAGAGTTACTGATCAATACGTGGTTCCACTTTACTCACAAAGTAGTGACAAAGCAACTAGTGGAAGATATTCTGAACTTCACACTCAAATTACACTGCGTTGCAATTTAAGATAACATTAGATAGTTTAGAGATAAACCTGAAATAACGGTGATTAAATTTTCAGTTAGGCTGAACTTAAGAAATCCATTGTCCTACAGACTTAGCAGACACGCGCTTAGCTGGAGATCTTACCACTTCAGACGCTCGCCACGGACAGACTGCCGTAGTTCCTACCTGAGGGGTGCCTCACAAATACAAACGGAAGTGACCAGAGAGGCAGCTTCCTGTACCAACATGACAAGGGACGGGCAGGACCATACTAAGAATAGAAACCTCTTTGCTTCTGGAAAGCGTAGCTACCTGTTCCGACGTTGCTCCTACTGTTCTCTAGCAGACAGACTTGTCTGCTACCATCAAGCATGCAACTAGAAATACATTTGCTCATTCATTCTTTCACACAGAAGGGAAGGGGGATGACAGTATCTTATCGTATACAGTATATAAAAGACAGCGGATGTAGGTTGCGTATGAGACTGTGTGACATGAATTACATATAAACTGTGTTTTAAAGTGTAGTAGTGTGACAGATCGTTCTTGTTTATGTGTAAAAGTAACACTTTTCACTGCTCAGTCTCCTCCCAGATAGTCAGAAACACCACAGTAAATTTAGAAGAGGAATTTATGCCGTAAATGACAACAGATTTAAGAAATTAACATGAAAGGAATCCAACAGAGACCTTTCAAGGTAATAAAACGACAAATGGAAAATTCTGTATCTGAGCCATTACCCTTATCAATATCTTCAGAACAATAGCTACAAGCTATCCCCATGCTTTACAAGATAAACTTTCTTTGTACTGTACTTACATCATGAGAAATGTTAATGTGCCGTTAATAGCTTTTGT
Organism: Schistocerca americana; assembly: GCF_021461395.2. Taxonomy (NCBI): domain Eukaryota; kingdom Metazoa; phylum Arthropoda; class Insecta; order Orthoptera; family Acrididae; genus Schistocerca; species Schistocerca americana. The sequence goes on from NC_060124.1 coordinate 561,942,155, forward strand.
GAATTATCACGTACCCTGTGGAAAAATAATATTGCAATTGATGCGAATCAGTACGTCTGCTGTCAAAAATGGTTAAAATGGCTCTGAGCACTATGGGACTCAACTGCTGTGGTCATAAGTCCCCTAGAACTTAGAACTACTTAAACCTAACTAACCTAAGGACATCACACACATCCATGCCCGAGGCAGGATTCGAACCTGCGACCGTAGCGGTCGTGCGGTTCCAGACTGTAGCGCCTTTAACCGCTCGACCACTCCGGCCGGCCCGTCTGCTGTCAGATAAATACGAGGGCAGATAATGGGAATGAAGGCGTCCGTTTCGGGACCAATTAGGGGCCAGCCGGTACACCACACCAACTGTCGTTATTCCTCCACAGTTTAAATGCGGATCTGTCTCACGTCCCAGTTTTGAATGTTAGCACACTTCACATTTAGCAACAGCATCACGACAATGATTGGATTGGATTCACTGGTTGTAAATAAATAGACACGTGCTGTAGCTACTTGGTGAACAACTCTCCCTTTTTAATCAAATTCGACTCTCTCATTGTTTACCAACTTGGGTCAGTGACTGTTCCCGTCTTGGAAACAATCAACGACGATACACAGGCGATGTCCATTTTTGTCCTTATATACTTTGGTTTGTGTGTAGATGTAAAGCATTCGTCTCTCATACAACTGTACAAGATGTAGGAACGTTCTAAAATGGTCAAAAGAAATGGAAGTATTCGTTATCAGCTGGTGGCGTAGTTAAACGTGGTTTCTCCTGTTCGCGCACATCTCCTCACAGTAAATCTGCAAGTGGGTTTAGACACGTGTAATTGATTTTTGAAAGATTCGAATAGAATAGGTTTTACGTTGTCGGTTTGCAACCATACCAAGTTTACGACTTGAAAAATAAATGATTTATGGGCTTCGACGTTGTACACAAAATATAAGGTGTTCAAAAAAATTTAAGAAAGTGTTTCTGAAAGCAGCAGGGAAAGGGTATCTTCATTGTACGAAACTAACTGTGTGTTGGAAAAGCTGTAGGGGTACTCTAGAAGTAGCGCAGTTCCAACGAACTCTTAAAAAACGTGTTGTTCATACACTGCAAACTAAAATTACGTATTCGTCTAAAAATCCCATTGAGAGATTCCCGTTAATTACGCAGTGTTCTATAAGCGAGATTATCAACTAAAGAGGTAACAGTTATCGCACAACTGCGTGGATAGTAACGTTCCTGCGACAGTAAGATAACTACAAAGAATGTTCTGAGTACAATAGCATTTCACGAAATGTACTCCTCTTACCGTAGAGTGTCGAGTTAATAAGATAATATTTGGTCACGGCAAGAGCGGATTAGGGGTTGCTAGCAGCAACTTTTCAGGAGGAGTCCTTCGAGTAATGGATCGACTGTGGTTGGTATTCTCTGCGGAGACAACCAAGTGAATTCGCTGAAATGAGGTTATAAGCTTCTACGTGCCCACCACAAAGCTAATGGAAAGATAAGATCAAAGGGTCATGAATTCTTTGCGAGAGATAGCATCTAGGAGTGTAGGGTCGATATTGTACAGAGCCGAAGGAAGAACGAGAAGTCGCACGGCATCAAAAAGAAGGAAGCTCCTCGAAACAAGAAGCAGTCAGCAGCGTAAGGCCATCGTGTTTTTTCTTCATACAGTCGCACTCATTTATGAAGAAAGTAAACTGATTACACTCTGAAAGTGTGTCTGTATAGCCTGAACGCACTACAGTACCGACGGCAATAATCTGAATAGCAATAAACAGAAAAATATTATCATAATTCAGGTATGTATTATCTAAGTTTTAGAGGTGAGGGTAAAAATACATCTGTTTCTACGGGAAACCTATATACAATTTATTTATAAAACTTGTTATTTGCCACATTTGAAAGTGAGCTACATTACTTATTCCTCACCAGAAAATAACGATTTAATTTCAAACTTTCACATAAAACACTCTGTACTTCCTATCATTTGCTTTCAATTTCTTTCATAAAGTAATCACTTTTTTTAGGTTCCTCGTTTTCGTGCACTCTCTCTTCCTAACAACGGTTCTCATTTTCCGAAGAATCAGAGCATGAGTATAGTCAAAAGAATTTTGTCTTCCGTGCTTTAATAACAGACGACCACATTTCACTGTCTAGATCATCTCGTTTTCGCCCTCTTCCTCTACCGAAAACACTTTGTTCATGATACCACGTAGCTTAGTTGCTTTCATCTCGATCCATTTGCATCGCTGTTTAACGACTCGAGAATATTTCCGCTATCTTGTAATGCAGCGAACCTAACCAGGCTTCATACATTCGCGAGACGCCACTGACGAAGAAAGAAACCCCGGATAATTAATAAGCAGTGCATATTATTGCAGATTCTGGACTCTGTCTTAACGAATTGCTCATTAGCTAACTTGTTGTCGGCCCACAAATTTCATTAAGCTTTTCCCCAAACATTATATGCACATCTTCCACAGTAAAATTTTTTGTAGGTAGGAAACAATAACAGCAAGATTTGTGGTGTACTAAGGAGCAGCACTCGAGAATATAAACGCAGATGCGATTAGTCTGAGAAAACTGAAGTACTTGCTGAAGATGGCATCACTTCTTCTTCCTCTAGCAGGTGTTGTGATACAAAGACGAACATGTTTCGACAATGGTCACAAACCAGCACTAAAACCGCTATGGACAGAAGAGATTGTCGACTCTCTAAGTCTCAGTAGATAGTTGTTGGCTACTGTCCCGGCCAGCAGTTGGACCTAGCGGTGTTTCTTGAAATCGGAAGGTCGCTGTAGTAAAAACGTTCCGGAGTCACAAACTGCCAGAGCGCCCACCCAAGCCCCAGTTTTCCAGCTTTTCCTACGACCGACGTTAGCAGCAACACGACTCCGACATGACAGCAATGTACTCTTGCCACTTGCCACCTTGAGTTACATTAGAATTTCCCCGGTCATTACTACGAGCAGTAGATGGAATTGTCGTTCGCGTACAGCCGTCACAGTTTTGAAGCGGCGCGAGCGAATACGTCACGTTATCACCGTGAGACGACGTCCTCCACCATATGGTACACATAGCATTGTAAAACTACCCTAGGCCATTGTAGCCTATCGTAAGTAAGCATAGACTGTGGTAGTTTTCCTAGTAGCTTCAGTCAGTTAAGATCGTAATCCACATTACCTATACGTAAGATGTGTTACATACCTATTGGGTTACACCTCATAACAATCACTCTCTTTACACATATGAGATCAGTGTCTTATTAGAAGCGGTGAACCGTCTAGAAAATGTGTACGGTTATATAAAGGACCAGGTAATCTGCGGAACATTTTCGTTTTACGTATTTATCCTCCTGTCTGTTACACAAAAGTAAACAATATTTTTAGCGAATTTGAAACTGTCAATGTTTGATTCAGTTGATTTGTGTAACAGAGGCCTCTTCTAGTGAAAATAAATAATACAACACGCACTTATCATATAGTGCTAGAAAACACTATTTCCTCGACAAAAAGGTAATATAAAAAATCCACAAAACAAATTTATAAAACGCTGCTTGAATACTTCGTCGAACTTACAAAAATAATGTTTCTCTAATTCATTAACAACCTTCTGGTTTATCAATAATGACAGGAAACCCTTGCCTTTGATCAGGATGAAGTACTTTTTATTGAGTACAAAATAACAGCAATAATTATATGTATTTATCTTTATGCATATGAACTGTACGTGCACCAAAAGTAATTGCGCAGAAGTTACGCTATCTACTAACGTTTATTACTTATAAAATGCACCTGATTTTCTGTGGGGTTGTAATATTCACGACGGCCTAACACTGAACGATTTACGGTTCAAATAATGTGCAAAACAGCTACCAAACAAACAAACAAAGTAGAGAGTAGTCGTAGGCTCCTAGTTTCTCTCTTACACATTAATTTATCTTTCTTTCCCCAACAATGCTACCAGTATTAACGGTAATCCTATCATTTACTACCTCATTTATGTAGTGCACCAAAACTGCCGTCTCATAGTTTTGGTAGAAGACATAATCATTCCTCCTTTGCCCCTTCTACAGCTGTCTCATGCCTCAATCCGGATGAGAAACGTAGTGTATTTTCCGATGTTGTTCTCAAATATTCTAACTTCTTTGATATCGATAGTCAGTTAATATCTGATGAGGGCTTTATAAACCTAAAACTAGTTAATTAAATAAATCCATAGAAATTATAAGTGTGGGATTATATACACTCCTGGAAATTGAAATAAGAACACCGTGAATTCATTGTCCCAGGAGGGGAAACTTTATTGACACATTCCTGGGGTCAGATACATCACATGATCACACTGACAGAACCACAGGCACATAGACACAGGCAACAAAGCATGCACAATGTCGGCACTAGTACAGTGTATATCCACCTTTCGCAGCAATGCAGGCTGCTATTCTCCCATGGAGACGATCGTAGAGATGCTGGATGTAGTCCTGTGGAACGGCTTGCCATGCCATTTCCACCTGGCGCCTCAGTTGGACCAGCGTTCGTGCTGGACGTGCAGACCGCGTGAGACGACGCTTCATCCAGTCCCAAACATGCTCAATGGGGGACAGATCCGGAGATCTTGCTGGCCAGGGTAGTTGACTTACACCTTCTAGAGCACGTTGGGTGGCACGGGATACATGCGGACGTGCATTGTCCTGTTGGAACAGCAAGTTCCCTTGCCGGTCTACGAATGGTAGAACGATGAGTTCGATGACGGTTTGGATGTACCGTGCACTATTCAGTGTCCCCTTGACGATCACCAGTGGTGTACGGCCAGTGTAGGAGATCGCTCCCCACACCATGATGCCGGGTGTTGGCCCTGTGTGCCTCGGTCGTATGCAGTCCTGATTGTGGCGCTCACCTGCACGGCGCCAAACACGCATACGACCATCATTGGCACCAAGGCAGAAGCGACTCTCATCGCTGAAGACGACACGTCTCCATTCGTCCCTCCATTCACGCCTGTCGCGACACCACTGGAGGCGGGCTGCACGATGTTGGGGCGTGAGCAGAAGACGGCCTAACGGTGTGCGGGACCGTAGCCCAGCTTCATGGAGACGGTTGCGAATGGTCCTCGCCGATACCCCAGGAGCAACAGTGTCCCTAATTTGCTGGGAAGTGGCGGTGCGGTCCCCTACGGCACTGCGTAGGATCCTACGGTCTTGGCGTGCATCCGTGCGTCGCTGCGGTCCGGTCCCAGGTCGACGGGCACGTGCACCTTCCGCCGACCACTGGCGACAACATCGATGTACTGTGGAGACCTCATGCCCCACGTGTTGAGCAATTCGGCGGTACGTCCACCCGGCCTCCCGCATGCCCACTATACGCCCTCGCTCAAAGTCCGTCAACTGCACATACGGTTCACGTCCACGCTGTCGCGGCATGCTACCAGTGTTAAAGACTGCGATGGAGCTCCGTATGCCACGGTAAACTGGCTGACACTGACGGCGGCGGTGCACAAATGCTGCGCAGCTAGCGCCATTCGACGGCCAACACCGCGCTTCCTGGTGTGTCCGCTGTGCCGTGCGTGTGATCATTGCTTGTACAGCCCTCTCGCAGTGTCCGGAGCAAGTATGGTGGGTCTGACACGCCGGTGTCAATGTGTTCTCTTTTCGATTTCCAGGAGTGTATGTTCAACCTCCGTTCCTAAACAACTGGGACGATTTCAACCAAACTTGTTACACGTAAAATTTGCTGTCTGTAAAGAACCACTGTGGGGTGGGATCCACCCACCTATCAATGGAATGTGGGTAGCGGTGCAAAAGCAGTGTAGTCTACGACACGAGAATACCCATAATTTAGTTATCCAGTATTTGGAAGTCAGTCACTTAGAGACTTGCAACTAACTTTATACGTAATTTAAAACCTTTATGAAATGTATTTTCGCTGATGATCCCACAAAATGATGAAACGAGAAATGTTTATCACCTACTACATCTTCTCCGCTCATGCAATAAAACTACCACATGAATTATGGCGCTTTAATTTATTTCTACTTTACTACTAATCTTACTCGTGACACGTTTTGCAGACGGTCGTGACACGTTTTGCAGAGGTATTCACGCATATGACAGAATGTACCAGAGAAATTATATCGTTGTACAACACTTAGTTCAGGAAATACGACGCCATAAACACTGAGATGCGTGAGAAATTGCTGCATCACGCACAACGTTTTTATTCATTACTTTTTTACTACTAACTCCATTCACGAACATTTTACAGACAGTAGGCACAAAGAACAATGGATGTATCATTGTACAACACATAATTGAAGAGACACGACGTCATAAACATTAAGCTGCGTGAAAATGAAATTGCTTAGTGGAAACCACTTGACATAGAGGTCACATGAGTGTGCAAATACGCGTAAAATATGTTACATGTGTGTGAACATATACCACGGGTAAGAAGTTCGTCCCAAGCCCTTGGAACGGTTTCAGTCAAGTTTGGTACATAACTTAGTTATAATCTGGAAAGAAATATTATAGTGGTAAGAACCACCAGCCTCCTACTGGGGTGAGTATGATAATGTGGAGAGAAAAGCAAAGACGAGGACCTGGACAGACAGCGAATGGGAAGGAGGAGACAGAAACAGGAATAGGAGGAGTAGATGGTTAGATAGAAGGGAGAGGAGGAGATTGACACAGAAAGGAAAGGGAAGAACATGAATAGGGAGAGGGGGAGGCGAATATAGGCTGAGAGAGGGGAGAGGAGGTGATGGACAGAGAGAGGAATGGGAGGATATTAACAAAGATACAGGGAGGATGAGATAGAGGGGGAGGAGATGGACAGAGGGGTAAGAAACGGATGGACAGAAGAACAAATTGAAAGACAGAGGGAGGAGGAGATGGTCAGAGAGCGTTGGGTGGAGGAGGAAGGCAGAGAGGGGGGGATGATGGAGGTGGACAGTGAGTGGGAGGGGTGGAGGTGGAGAATGGAGACAGGGGGGATGGATAAGAGAGGAGTGGGGAGAGGTGGATAAAGAAAGAGGTGATGGGTAGAGAGAGAGAGGGGAAAGGGGAAATGAACAGAGAGAGGGGAAAAGAGGAGATGAACAGAGAGACGGACAGGGAGACGAGAGAGGAGAAGATGGGCTAAAAGAAAATTGGAATAAATAAATTCCCCAGCAACGTCGCGTTTGTCAGCTGGTTAATTATAAATGAGGAACACACTATCGTATAAGTTTCATAGGATCCTGTAGAACATACGCAATATTGCCTTTGTTATTTATAGTTATCTTAGTCTACCAAGAAGGAGCGGAAGAATCAGCTAATATATACAGACTAATTCTGTAGAACGTATATACAATGTGGTGCTCTTCATTTACAATTATGTTTCTACCAAAAAGCAATGAAGAATCAGTTAGGACAGTATAGTCTTGTAACTGCCCTGATTTGTGAGGCTTGCTAAATAAGGCAGTGATAATTCGTTTTTCCCACAAAGCATTCAACTAGGCAACATAAGTTCGTATTATCAAATAGTTCGTGATAGTACCTGCCTAATCTGATGACTATGTGGAGAGAAGTCCGCGCGAAATATCTGCTTGTCCTTCTTAATATCTGCTACGTTCCTTACAACTGTCTTTAGTATGAGTGGATATCAGGACACCAGACACTTTCGGCTATCAGGCTATCACTAAAGCCCAGTTCTTTGTTTTGTCTGCTGCATGTCTTCCTGCTATATGTCTGCCGGCCGTTGTGGCCGAGCGGTTCTAGGAGCTTCAGTCTGGAACCACGTGACCACTACGGTCGCAGGTTCTAATCCTGCCTCGGGCGTGGATGTGTGTGATGTCGTTGGGTTAGTTAGCTTTAAGTAGTTCTAAGTTCTAGGGGACTGATGACCTCAGATGTTAATTCCTATGGTGCTTAGAGCCATTTGAACCATTTGAGCCTGCTATATGTCGCCTGAACGATGTCCACTGCAAGAAAAGATCTATGACGCCTGGGAGGCAATGACCGTTCCTAGATGACCCACTGGAATCTAGTAAACTGCGAGGGTGCATCTTGCTTCGGTGGAAAGCTTGGAAAAATTAACTGGCAGTTACTCCTCCACCTAGGTCAAGCGATCTGGAGTGCACTCGACAAATTACCCAGTTTCTTTATTTCCTTGAAGATACAAACCACTGATGCATTTGCTTGTTTAAATATGTATGAATCCACGTTAGCTACTTTTATATTGTGCAAATGTGTCCCTAACGGTATAAATTTGCTCTCTCTGTTTCACCATCATTGTTATGGTAGCCAACACTTACTGAAATTGCTGGTTACACAGAAGGCCTACAACAACAAGGAAATCACAAAAAAATCCACTGTAGATGCAGGTCCACTAAGCCACATCCTTCGTTGTACTGCACAGTTGGCTTGGCTGGGTGCTACAAAATCTTTGCTTTACAGTTACAAGTTGTGTTTTTGCAATTCTAGTCCTTTATGAGCAACGCGTTCGTGCTGTACTTGAGAATGCTGTGGCCCGCACAGGCATCGCCAAGGAAGAGGCGTGATGGGACAGGCTACCCCTCCTGAAGACTGGGATATAGACGTAACGTTCATTGCTGAATTTTGACACATTTATGGATGTTGTTACGTATGATTGTGCTCACCATACATCTTTCCCTGACCAATGGGACGGGAAATAGTGTGACATAAGCTACGATATGTGACTTTGGTTTGTTTGCTTGTTAGGCTCGTCAAGGGGAATTATACCTTTTCCTGTGCGTGGCTGCGGTTTCTGTTCTGTTCTGCAGTCAAAGCGAATGTGCAGATTTGTAGAACATTGCCCCTACCTTGCACATCTTTTATCGAGATGTAGAAATGGACCATGCCATCACGCCGGCGCGCACCAAATAATCACGGCTGCTGTACATCTGCCTAATATCCGTCACCAATATCCACAAGGACATCGCCTCCTGCTGCCACGCAACTTAACCAGACCAGTGATTTACCAATTGTATCATTCAGTTTTACAATCGCAGAGCGATTATAGTAGATTCTGAAATATGTCTTCATCTATGAACCCAAACAGATGAAGCGAAAAGAGATAAAATCATTTTCTGACCTAAAAGAGCGGAAAAAATCGGATTTTTCTAAGGTCGAAAGTTCCCCACTCCGAGACCTTTTCGTATCCTACGTGAAACGCCCTGCTAAGCCCGCAGGACAGGACAGGTAGTTGGAATTGTGGAAAGGGGCCAAAATGAGCTGCTGTCAGTTACACTCGAACACATATAACCTTATTTATTGGACCAAACATTTCAGCACAAATTCTTGAACTTAATTATCGGCTGAATAAGCCACACTATCTTATGCCTTAAGGCAACAACCACCTTAATTTTAAAAAAAGGCCAAAAGCCATTAACTCAAAATTCAGACGCCAAACAGAATATTTAGAAGGCAGAAGGCATCAAATTAAGTAAGTTCTATAATTTGGCTGAAAGCCCAAAAATCTAACACATGAAAAGCCACAGCCTTAATTTAAAGACGACTGAAGGCCGATGATTTAAGACTCAAGGTAAAATTAAATAAAAAATCGCAAGGCAGAAGGCCTTATCTTCAATTAGGCTGAATGCCCCAAACAGTCTGATGCTCGAAAGACAAAAATACTTAATTTAAAAACGTCTGAAGGCCCCATGACTTAAAACTCAAGGTAAAATAAATTTAAACAAGAAAGCCTTATCTTAAATTAGACTGAAGGCCCCAAACAATCTAACACTTGACAAGCAAGGAACTTTAATTTTAAAACGGCTAAAGGCCCATGACTTAAAACACAATTAAAATAATTTTTAGCAGGCAAGGACCCAAGGCTTTATCTTCAAACAATACTTTCATCACGCTGAAGGCCCAAACAATCTAACAATTGAAAAGCAAGTAGTAGGAACACGTTGTTGCTTGCAGGAATGTCCCACCAGCCAACAACGAGAACCACACGGCACAGTGTGAACAGTCTTGACTTACTGGTAAATTAAATCCAAACTCAACTTTCGTGTCCAGGGTCGGTGGGCCACGGACCTCGTAGAAATGGGAACAGCACCACACACTCCGACGCTGTATAGCGACCGCCAGTGGGCCTGGGCAAACTACACCTCGCAGAGATTTCGTCGCTGCTCCACGCCCACCGACCTACAGCTCGCCCACCAGCACGGAGACAGCACTAAAATACCTGAGCAGTCGACATCACCAGCAACACACAATTTCACAAACACAAGGACGAAGAAAGCAACCAATGCTAAAAGCAGTGACCGAGCAATGACATGGGCGACCCACGATTTGAGATACATGCCGCCAACCCAAAAGCGACTGGCGAACCAAAACACGTCGTCCGGTAAGACGACCAACCGACGATCAACCAAGACCGTCCCCAGTTCAAGTCATTTGTGCCGCTGCGTCCCAACTCTACGACTACCAGGTCCGAACTGCACTACAGGCCCTTTACAACTCGCTGTACAACAGACGTCAACCGGAAGTATAGCAGTTAGCAGAGATAATACGGCAGGGCTATATCTATAAGCGCTGCTGCTGCCGCTCACGGCAGGCAAAGCAGCAACTCGGTGACAAGATAAGTTGAAACTGACATACCGAGGTGGCAGTGTGGTAAAGAAAACAGGATGTGAAATAAGAGATGGCACGAACATGAGCCACTGACAGCTCACTATGGTGTGTAACACAGTTAAACATGCTGTTATAGAACTACGAATTGTGCAGTCCTGGTTTCATGGATGCACGGGAGCCTGTCAAACTGAAAAGAGGAGGCCCGTGTTAGTTCAGTGGTAGGCTGTTAATAGTCTGTTGAACCATCCACTACGAAATTGTTTTAGCATGTTTCACGCACTGGTCTAATGTAAGCCTGAGTTACATTCACCGAAAGACTCAAAAACATAGCTTTGAAAACTGATTTAACTTTAGTTAGTTCATTAAACTCTGAAAAATAGACGGCATGGAAAATAGTTCATTAAACCCATTCACAAGGTGTGACATGAAATTTTGTAAGCAATAGTTGACATCAAAGTTGAAAAACTGCTGTTAAAGTTAATACACATTTTCTGCACTATAAAGAGTATGAATCACTGATTTTCCTAGTGGTCTTTTTTGTTAAATACCAACGGTATTTCCTCAATTTTTGAAACTTTGTTTTCCGGATTTTAATTTACAATGCCAAAATAATATAATTAGTAGGGGAGAGTGTTGTACATCGGAACTCTTTTCGGGCTTGTTACACCTCTGACAGAAGTGTAATATATTTCCTTATTTAATTCTAAATCGATAGCAGTCACTTTATGTGTGCTGTAGTTTTTTTCTCACTTACAAAAATAACTCCATAAAAGATAATGTGTGAAGTGTCCCAAGGTACAACATGACCATTTAAATAGGTTAAAAATTGTGTTCAAAAAGTTGCAATCGAGAAAGTCTTCTCAGTACTATGTTTAACAGACTGTGTTTACCATTATTACTCTGCTAGACATCAGTAATCTTGAGAGGTTACATACCCTCTTTTGCATGTCTCCTCTCATTTCCATCAATTTTATTATGTTGTATGTCATTGCACGGTAGTAACAGACCAAATAAGGTTATTGTAATGAGAGTATTTGTACCGACAGCTCAAAAAATACTTTTCACTCGATTCCTAAACATGTAGTTTTACTTCCCTGGGTGGCTTGTGCGAGGCGAGCATCGGAGGACGCGGCACACTGCTTTTCCGGTTGGGGGCTGCACTTCCCTGAATTCTGAGGGGTTCGTACAATGGGCTTCAGCGCCTGGCGGGACGACTGACGTCGGTCGAGTTTCGTCTATTGTATCCAGGGCGAAACGACCTCCGAGAGGTCTGAGTGTCGCCGCAGTTTATGTGTTTACTATTCCGGTGTGTCCGTGCATCCGGAACGAAGATTCCTGGCACCGACTGACTGCATTGTCCTCTTGATTCGGAGAAAACTTTTGGTCTGTACCCCGCTGAGTGCGACTGTCTGGCACCAGATGGCCGGTGGTCTAGGCAGGTTGTTTTCGTAGCCGGTCAAACGACAAGTTCAGTGACCTCAGTTGAATAGCAGAGGCATAATTGGTCAACTTAAACTGTGGCTAGTGCACGTCATAAAGCCCTGCTCTAAATTGGAGAGAACGGTCGCTTTTGGCGCGAATGATGATTCGCTGTTTTTCGAGGAGAGTAGGGAGTAGAGCAATGTTGGCTTCACTCTTGCGTTGCGCGGTCAGAGGGTTTCGGGATCTGATCTTCCTCCGAGTCGGACGGTCTCACGACTTGGTCGCTCGTTTTCGGAAGAACTTAGAATTCTCGGACAGCCTTCGCGGCCAGTTGCTGCACGGCAGAAGTCGGCGCCTATATCATCAGGACGCTGCCTAAGGACGACGTGCTGCAGGTTTCAGTACTGGTACAGTATTTTGCGGCTCCGGCATTGTGGGACCTTATCAATTTTATACTGAATCCCTCAGCAGCATGCGCGCTGACTTCGCTGCAAGTCCACCCTGCTTGTTTCTCCATGTGATCCCATTTAAGCTCTCACTACTAACTGCGATACTGCTATGTAGTGGGGAGATTAATATTGGATTGTCGTCAGTCTATTGTATCACAGAGAGTAGGAGCCACTTGTTCTCGAGCCAACTCTTATTCTCATAATGTTTCAGTATACCCTATCCTTTAACCTGTTCTGTTATATAATAAATCTAATTGTGATATTTAATACGCATATCATTTCATAGATATAGGCAGAATCCCATTTCCTGTTGTTTATTATGAGAAAGTTCTCTTTTTTTGAGTAGATTAAGATTTTTATTAAATTATTGTTAGTGTGGACTCCTTATTTTACCTACTAACAGGGTCCACCATGATTTCCTTCCATTACCATTTTGCGCCTAATAGATTAGCTGGTAGATAAGGAGAGGGTCTAGTGCATATCTCTTTCCCATGCAAGATTCATCTGAATCACACCATAATTAATTTTCTTTGGTGTAATTAAATTTCGCGATAGAAATATTTTGCGGCGCGCATTTAACAGACATTGATTTTGTTGATTAATTTAGTAATTTCAAGTTGTTTTATTTTGTGTGTGTTGGTTGATATGTGTGGGTTCTGGACCACTTCACATTCTGTTGAAACTGGCAGTGTTGCTTCAGCGTTGAAATTATTTTGCAAGGGTTGTTGTATCGACATTTGTGGGTTAAATTGTTTTATTAGTATTAGGAGTCAATTAGTGCATTTTTTGTGTCGAGTGTTACATGGGTTATTGGCAGTTATATTTTTCTTGTTGTTGATGTTCCGTGACTGGATGTTCACTCGTAGTAGGTCGTGATTGTTATCGACTTCATCTCGAATAAACAGACTGCACACGATGGAGCGGGATCAGGGTAGCAACAGTGTTGAGCCATTTGAAGAATTGTTGAGTTTTCCTACGGGGCGGGAGATGTGGAGCACAGATGTTAGACGCGATTCGGAGGCAGACCGAGAACAGGAGGAGCTGAGTGGCGAAACCAGTGAGAAAGAAGGGGAGGTAGGAGTGAAAAGTCCGCAGCTCGTGGTCGTGTGGTAGCGTTCTCGCTTCCCGCGCCCGGGTTCCCTGGTTCGATTCCCGGCGGGGTCAGGGATTTTCTCTGCCTCGTGATGACTGGGTGTTGTGTGCTGTCCTTAGGTTAGTTAGGTTTAAGTAGTTCTAAGTGCTAGGGGACTGATGACCATAGATGTTAAGTCCCATAGTGCTCAGAGCCATTTGAACCATTAGAAGTGAATAGGCATGTGGAGGCTCTTGTTTATATAAATAAGAGCACAGATGAGACTATACTGAGGAAAATTCACCCTCGACGGTATAACAATGCTCAAGTGTCTAGAGCAGGTCCGCACAAGGTGCATGCACCGGTGCATCGCGCAGTGCAGAGTGCAGAAGACGGCTGCGCTATGTTGACGGCGGTGCAGACCCCCCACTCCTCGGCTTTGCGCAACAGCGCTGCCTCCCACTTCCTTAGCTTGTGTCGCTCGCGCCGCCTGTCTCGACCTGTTTCAAAGCCTCTACCCTGTCGTGTTCGTCATTGCCAAATACTAATGTACACTAGGTGGAGAGCTTAGTTTGGTGTACCGGTACAAAAGAGATTTGTATTATAACTGTAATGGTAACAATTTTAACTTTGGTTTCAACACAAATGTATCTTCCTATGTGCTCTTTATTTTATTTGCGATTATGTTACTAAGATCTGGAACAAGAGATTGGCTGACAGCAATTCTGAGAGAATTTTTTAAATTACAATTACAAATACTCGCACGCAATCTAGTTTTTGTACAAGACAAAACAGAAAAAAAAACTTTCACATACACAAGTGGAACCAAACATAGAAATAATCTTCGCAGCTTCTCTGTGTAAATTGGGAAATTCTTCCTTCGGCAAATTGTGGTAGAATTGGAGCAAACCTTTTGTATTGTAAAACACATCATTTCGGTGAACATCGCTTTGCAAATCAGTTAGTTCGAAATGTAAATCTGAAGGCGCACTTTCAATATCCATTGAAAAAGGTTTCTCAAAATCATTGAGAATTGGCTGCAGGTAGGTAATTTCCTAGAACAATAACAAAGCCAACGTTAATAAAAGAAAGTAATGTAAGCCGTTGTTTCGAAGTACTAAAATGCGACAGATTTTAATAAACATGTCATGTGTACTATTGGTTTTAATGTAATGTCACACTTGCATATGTAACGCAATCTCCTTTATTTAGCTGTATGTCATATACCGGCACGTTACCTGGAATCGGTCGTTAAACGCATTTTCAAGGGATTGTAGCACCTCGACGGATTTTTCAAAGCGCGCTCCTTCCTGCGCAGATGCTGTCAAACAAAAACATAGTACCGTTTTGATTAGAGCGGTTATAAAAATCAGGCTGTTTTAATAAAGGTACAATTTATATCTCGCTTACGTAGTTCAGGAAAGTGTTGCGTATTTTTCTCTGAAAGGTTGTTTTTTAGGAGCTTCAGTTTATACTGGGAAGCGTTTATTTGCTGATCATATCGTTGATGAGATTGTTTTCTTTTTGGAGTTTGAGACTTAAATCATTTAGGAGAGCCATAATGTCTGCTAAAAATCCTAAATCAGCTACCCATTCAGGGTCATGAAAAAGTGGCTCCAGACGTCCGTTGCTCTCCAAAAACTGAGCCACAGCGTGGCGTAGTCGAAAATGTCGGGAAATCTCTTTCCCTTTGCTCAGCCAGTGCACCTCAGTGTGGTAGGAAATATCTGGATACTCCTCTTCAGAGGAAATCAAAAATTATTTGAATTGACGATGAGTGAGTCCATGAGAACGAATGTAGTTCACGATACGCACCACTACCTTCATCACATCTTGAAGACAGATAACTTTCGCACGAAGAGCCTCTTGGTGTGCAAAACAATGAACGGAAGGTAAATTCGGCATGTTAAGTTTTTTCCGCAATAGGCCTATAAACCCTTTTGCTTTACCGCAAATTGCTGGTTCCCCGTCTGTGGTTACGGAAAACAGCTTTTCCCAAGGGAGTCCTATTCCTTCAGCTGCCATTTCAACAGCTGCTAAAATATCCGCCCCTGTAACAGTGTCCTTCAACGAAATCATATCCAGGAGCTCTTCCGTTACATGTAGGTCGTCGTCCACGCCACGCAAAAATATTGCGAACTGAGCCGTGTCGTTGATATCCGTGGACTCATCAAGTGCGATGGAGTACGTTAGGAAGTTTTCAATTTTGGCTACCAGTTGTTAATGCACATTCTCAGCAATGTCGTTGATTCTCCGATGTATTGTCATTCTGGAAAGTGGTATTCTGCTATACGCGGGAGCTAATGTTGGATTCATTGTCTCTACTACGTCCAACATAATGTTTTTTATTAATGGCCCGTCCATAAATGGCTTCCCAGCTCTTGCTAAACGTAGAGCAACTTTGTAACCAGCTCTGAGTGTCCTTTCGCAACACCCCTCACCTTCTTCACCCTAAAGTAGAGAAAAAAAGATATGTTAGAAATAATTTATGCGAAAACGAAAACTAAGGAATCTAAGCAAATGTTATTTCGTTTCGCATGAGCTTTAACCAAAATATACATGCTAAAGTACTTGCAACAAACCTCGTTTGTAGATACAGAATTCTTTTCTGCAAGAGTTTGCAACTTCCGTAATTCTTCCTCTCTGGCATCCCCTGTTATATCACTATACTGTTCTGAATGCAGTTTGCTGTAGTGCCTCTCAATAGACGATTTTCTGACACACGTAATTAGTGTACCGCAGATTAGGCATTTGGCTTTATTGTCACAACACACAAAAAAGTAGGAGAGTTCCCATTCCGGTTTAAATTGACTTTCGGCAATTTTCCCTTTTTTTTTTGGAGCAGATGGTTCCATTAATCCGGTGATTGTCTTGCGCTTACGTATTCCAATGTTGACGAAGCCGTCTGGCAGCGCATTCGGCAGCGCACAGCGTCGGCCTCACCTAGCAAGCCGAGTTGAGGCGAAGTATGCCGAGTTGAGCCGATGCACTGTGCAGGCACCAGCTGCACCGCGCTTTGCACGCGTGCGGTTTTCCGTGTTTGTGCGGCCCTGGTCTAGAGTAAAACCCCTAATTGGTGAGGCCGGCCCAATCAGCCAAAGGGTTTATTATTAGAGATTTTGGGGGTGGTAAAGGACATAAAGCAGAACCTAGAAAAGAAAATGGATGTAGTAGAGAATAAGGTACTTGTGGTTGTGAACGAAGTGAAGAGTGAAATAGCGAAGGTCGGTAAGACGAGTGTTGAGGCGAAGAAAAGGGCCGTTGAAGCCTAGAAGGAAGCAGAGTTAGCAAGGGCTGAAGTAGCTGGCGCCAAAAAATTGGAGAAAGTCGCAAATAACCGTCCAAGAATTGCGAGCCGAATTGGTCATGTCAGCGCGGTAGGAATTGCTGCAGTAAAGGCCCAGGGGAAGGAAGCACTTGCGAGTACGACGCAAAGAATGGAAAGCGTTGAAGAACGCGTTGCACGTATTTTCAGTGAGGTTTTTATTTATTTATTTATTTATTTTTTCGTTGGCGTGTTAGGCACGCCACAGCGCATTGTACCATACTTTTAGGATTTGGAGGCGGATATACAAAGGTGGCCATTGAGCCCGCCCTTGCCACTGCTGCTGGGCGCAACCTTTCTGGAGTGTGGCGAGTTTGTCGTACAATGGTACGTCACGTCTCTGAATGTGTTCGGTCGTCGGGATTTATCGTATGAGCGGTGTAAGGCAGAAGGTATGGAATTCCTCAACAAGTCCGGTAATTGGTGTCCTGGTGTGACACCTAGCACACAAGAGAAACCTAAAAGTATCATATTTATAAGAACTTGTTTACAGAGGTAAATTCTTTGCATTATAACTTGCGAAGTTTGCCGTACTTTTTTTGTGTGTAAATTTTCCACCGTAAGTTTCAGTACATCCAGTTCCATTTCAGATGAGTAGCGACCAGCTCAGCGTATCGGCCACACCAGAGACAGCAACATCCATTGAGTTGTCTCAGCGGGGCAGGACGTGGGAGTATGTATGGTAAAAGAGTGTAGCCGATAAGTTACATATAGTATTTTTATTAATTTCCATTACTAATGCAATTGCACCTAGTTTTATCTCGTCTAATATGTGTTCATTTTATATTTGTGCCCGGCCGCCATGTCTTCAGCAGTTTCAGGGATCCATCAAGCCCTCTGGGATCAGAGACGGTGAGGGAAGTGCAGTGGCGCCTGTGTATAGCGTAGTTAGGGAAGTTAAACAGTCACGGGTAGTTGTGAGCATGCTAAAGTAACGGGTAGGCCATATTTGGGATTACATATAGTATTTCAGAGTTATGGGTAGCGTACTTCAGCATCTCTTTCTTGTAATGAATCAGTAATTACACATACCCTGGTATTAACAATGGGCCCATAGGTTCAGTCACTATTCTTTACAGCAACGATTAATTGTAAAGTCTCTTAGCAGAGTATAAGAATTTTATATTGTATTAGTGTAACAGTTCTATTCGTGTAAATATTCATTTCTAATAATATTTTATTGATTGTGCAAAATACGATCTTTACGAATTCTGAATGCTGTTTTTGTAAAAAGTTTTGGGGAGGCACACTTCATAAAAGGACTTAAGTATTGTGCAGGTACTGGGAACAGCGAGTGACTGCTGGACGAGAATTGACGCTACAAGGTGGTCGGTGTGGAGCAAGTTGGGGCCGAGCCGCAGGGAAACGCCTGTGGGAGTCGGCGGTCAGTCACGACACATCCCCCCCTCACCCCGACGGCTCAGAGGCAGGAATCGTTAGCGCTAGGATTTCACCCGGAACAAGTCCCGCCCACTCACCCCCGGTTTTCCCGGTCTTCGTTCGGCGCCTGGGCATCGTTTCAGTTGACCCACGTGGCTTACCGCGTTCGGCTGCACTTGGAGTGAATGTTACGTTACTATCTTGCTAGGTCTTAAATTTTCCCAGGTAGTTAAAAGACACGTTACAAGAAACGTGCTCAATTGGCCTCAGCTGTGCCAGGTACTTCCACAGCAAACATAACAGAAAACAATGTAGCACTGAATTCTTTAAATACGAGAACTCAGTATACAGATGAATAGCCTATGAAGAAACATACTTCTATGTGAGGAAAAGCACCCAAAGCTAAAACAGGATAAACCTACCCTCAAAGAATAATTTGTTTGGAGAAAGAGGAACCACAGTATACTTGACATTTAAGTTTCAGAACTCAGACAGTATATGTGAAACAACCACCAATGTTCACTATAGTTCCAGAGGGCATCAAAATTACTTTGTTGTTGCTAGATCGATCCAAGCTGATTTCGCGTGCTATTCACTGAATAGTTTTGCTGAAAAATTTTAGTCGTGAAAGAAGGACTAGCACAGCATGAAGGACGTTTTACAGCCATGAAACACCGCAGCATATATTTCCTCCATAACTGCTCTGTGACAAACATAAACATCACATTATTATTTTTTTAAAATGGTTTGAATGACATTTACGAAATTAATAAATCTTTTGGTTAAAACAGACAAGACAAAGAATAACGACACATTATTTTCCTGAGACGTTTGCAACAGCATATAGGTCACTAATCACACAGAAACAGCTACAATTCTTTGTAACCTCGTTTATAATGCGCAGGTATGGTATTGGAAGAATTTACAAGTTAAAATTCACCCATTACCCATGCAAATACTAACGAAATATGTCATACATGCAAATATCTTACTGCTTTCATTAGGCATTTCTACTTTATGACATTCTTATATTCTTTAATTTTCGTGAGCTATTATGAGGGCCTACATAAACAAAACAACCTTCACTTATTTCTATATAACGGTGATTTTAGACAACAGAGTTATTCGAGTGCATCCGTGGCTTTACTGCCGACATGACAGATTCAAGACCATTGTTTTCGCATTGTATGTTTGTTCTGCTGTTTCCCTCAAATAAACGCATTATAGTAAGTGAATTAGTTAATGAAAATTTCTCCTTATTGCCCTTAAATAACATCACGTTATTTTTTCGTTTTCTATTGCTGTCGATGCTTTCAATTCTCTATAAATATTTTTATTTCTTTAATAATGCAGATTCATATCACATTACTATCCAGAAAAGCTTAACTTTCTTATCGTTACTGAATTTCATCACAGTATAACACGTGTTGGACTGCGACGATAACAACTTTGTTGTAGCTTCCAGTTTGCGGAACTGGTGGCCGTTTAGGGGAGGGCCTTATACTGTGGATAGGCGTGGAGGGGGGTGAATGGGCGGGACTTGTTCCGGGTGAAATCCTAGCGCTAAGGGCACGTCTCAGAGGCGCGTGCCGCCTACCTGCTCAGCGGCGGCTCACCTGGCGGACAGCTCTGGGTCAGCTGAGGGCGGACACAACCCTCCGAAGCCCACCGGGACTAAACTCATCAGCAGCTGGCCGAGGAGACAGCACGGCGCCGCTCAGCGGTGACGCAGAAATGGGGATTCCATTGCAGAAGAGGTGCCGGACGACGAGGGCGTACTCTAACAACGGCGGCACGAAGCGTAGGAGAGATCTCTTGAGCCGCACTTATGACGAAAGCCATTTATAGTTCCTGCACGAGTTCGCATATCTCACTATAATAGGCCGGACTGCACGTCCAAAGCAGTTCTGTGTATCTCCTCTCCTACAAAGAGCAGTTCCGAGCAATCGGCAACGTTGATCGATCAGCTATCCTTGTTTCAACATCCGTCAGATGACTCCACGAGTGTTGGAGTATCCTTTATTGCAATTTTTCCGTCTAGATAAAGGCAAGTGTAACTGTCTTCGGACAGCCAACTACCTGTCCTATGGCTCTGTCCCGAATCTTGCGGTCCTCAATACAATGACAGCCTGCACATGAGCTTGCTATCGTACCGCACTGTACTGCACATCAACAATAGGCTGTCGTACCATTCCACGAGCTTCTTGTCGATGGACAACGCCACTACGGAGACTGAAGGATGGCTGGAGCTTCTTCCGGATGCCGTGCCTGGTTCCGAGAAACACTCGATTGGCGGCCCACATTACTAGTAGCACTCCTCCCAGCTGGCGCCCCTTTCTCCACGCCAGTAACCACCATCCTGCTCCACAGACGAGGGCTGCAATGTCCGTGTGTTGAGTGATTCGTTGTGTGATGTTAGTGTGTGAAGGATGTTACGGTCAACAGCCTTTTTTTGCCTCAATCTGTCTTGAGTGTGACTTATTCGTGAATGTGAGTAAGATGTTGGCAAAGTCATCAGAAAAAATCCATCTTTCATTTTATCATCAATTTCCAATTTAATCTGCCAATTTGTTGTGACATTTTGTAAACTGTTTGGACTAATTCCTTTTGACTGATTGACACACTACACTTGTCAAGTGAGTCAACCACTACCAAAAATTTTCTAAAGTGACTGCGGGGTAATGAGACGTTCCATGCCCTCTTTTGCATGTCTCCTCTCATTTCCATCAATTTTATTATGTTGTATGTCATTGCACGGTAGTAAGAGACCAAATAAGGTTGTTGTAATGAGAGTATTTGTACTGACAGCTAAATAAATACTTTTCAATCGATTCCTAAACATGCAGTTTTACTTCCCTGGGTGACTTGTGCGAGGCGAGCATCGGAGGACGCGGCACACTGCTTTTCCGGTTGGGGGCTGCACTTCCCTGCATTCTGAGGGGTTCGTACAATGGGCTTCAGCGCCTGGCGGAACGACTGACGTCGGTCGAGTTTCGTCTATTGTATGCAGGGCGAAACGACCTGCGAGACGTCTGAGTGTCGCAGCAGTTTATGTGTTTACCATTCCAATGCGTCTGGAACGAATATTCCTGGCACCGACTGACTGCATTGTTCTCTTGATTCGGAGAAAACTTGTGGACCGTGCGCTGCTGAGTGCGACTGTCTGGCACCAGATGGCCGGTGGTCTAGGCAAGTTGTTTTCGTAGCCTGTCAAACGGCAAGTTCAGTGCCCTCAGCTGAATAGCAGAGGCATAATTGGTCAACTTAAACTGAGGCCAGTTGACGTCATAAAGCCCTGCTCGAAATTGGAGGGAATGGTCGCTATTGGTGCGAATGATGTTATGAGACAGTGTGGAGGAATTTTGGAATCAGAACTGTATGCTGAATCGCGGTTTTTCGACGTGATAGGGAGTAGAGCAATGTTGGCTTCACTCTTGCGTTGGGCGGTCAGAGGGTTTCGGGATCTGATCTTCCTCCGAGTTAGACGGTCTTACGACTTGGTCGCTCGTTTTTGGAAGAACTTAGAATTCTCGGACAGCCTTCGCGGCCAGTTGTTGCACGGCAGAAGTCGGCAGAAGTCGGCGCCTACATCATCAGGACGCCCCCTGCCTAAGGACGACGTGCTGCAGATTTCAGTACTGGTGCAGTACTTTACGGCTCCGGCATTGTAGGACCTTATCAATTTTATACTGAATCCCTCAGCAGCATGCGCGCTGACTTTGCTACAAGTCCACCTTGCTTTTTTCTCCATGTGATTCCATTTGATCTCACTACTAATTGCGATACTCTAATAGTCGGGAGATTAATATTCGATTCATTAGGACCTCCAATCATTATCGTCAGTCAATTGCATCACAGAGAATAGGAGCACTTTGTTCTCGAGCCAACTCTTGTATTTCAGTATACCCTATCCTTTAACCTACTGTGTGCGCCGACAATCATGTGTATTTATGTTCTCATATATAATAAATCTCATTGTGATATTTCATCCCCATATCATTCCCTAGATATAGGCAGTATCCCATTTCCTGTTGTTTATTATGAGAAAGTTCTCTTTTTTTGAGTAGATTACGATTTTTAATAAATTATTGTGAGTGTGCACTCCTTATTTTACCAACTAGCTGGGTCCACCATCATTTCCTTCCATTACCATTTTGCGCATAATTAATTAGCTGGTAGATAAGGAGAGTGTCTCGTTCTCATGCAAGATTCGTCTGAATTAAAGAGGTTCAAATTCTTCTCCACCCCGGCACCTCGCAATCTGTAAGTGAAATCAAATTAAGGCGTAGTACAGGGAATTTACAAATAAACAACCGCTACTTGAGTTGGCTCCCATGGAAAACGAGTTGTCGTAGGAGAATGAAATTTTGGAAACATTTGTAATGACGTGCGGAAGTTAAACAACGAATAAACCACTGAAAGAACCACATTTTCATTGATACATGAAAACATCAAAAATATGTTAATTTTGTACCATGTTTACGTTCGATGTTACAAACGTTGGATCTGCATCCACGACGGCCCGGAGAAGCGCTAGAGACACTAGAGATTACTCTAGACGTAACAGTTCGGGCACTGCTTGAAGACAGCAAACTGCGTCCAACATTTTGAGCCATAGCAACTGTAACTTCTTCAACAATTTTTGGCCTCTCCCAGGAGCGATTCCGAAGCCGCCAGTTAATTCGAACTTCCTACTCATGTTCTTCAAGCCCGGTGCGGAAAGAGAATCTCTCCGTATTCCTTTAATTTTACGATACTCGCAAAAAGGAGCAGCACTATTACTGTTGTTTTTTTCTTTTTTTATATAAAATAGCTTTTTAAAAGTATAACTCAGCGCATTTTATCCAGGCCTGCCTTGACTGTGCAGTTGCCGCCTTCCCAGTAGCGGTGCCTAGTGGCGAGTCATGAGACTAACTCTATTACCGACGCAAATCTTGCAGTACGCAGTCAACGCTGGAAGCCGAACGGATAGTTTTCCGTTACACTGGCTCGAATAGCGAAAGATTAACTGAAACTATCCTATGTTACAAAAAAAGAAAGCAGTTACAAGTTCAAAAACCGTTTGAAACAGAATCTACTGCCAACTAACACCATCTCCTCCTTCAAGACATGGATACTGTTAAGATATTAAAAAAAAAAAAAATCGGTTCATTACGTTCTGTACGCGAAGGTACAAGATGGTGCTCGATTGGCGAAGCATGGTACAACAGTCCACATGTTATGTAATTACTTTTAAGTATACGAGTATACAGAATTCTACTGAACATAAAACAGTGTAACTGAAGGAATAATAATGTCTTCCAGACAGTTTTAATAAGTACAGAATCATCTGTCTTCTGATTCGTTTGATGCAGCCCGGGACCAATTCCTCTCGTGTGCCAACCTCTTCGTCCCAGCACCGCAGCCTACGTCCTCAATTATTTACTAAGTGTATTGTAGACCCCGTCTTCGTCTATAGTTTTTACCGTATACCGCTCCTCTTATTAGCATGCAAGTTATCTCATGGCGTTTTAACCCATGTCCCTTGTCAGTGTTTTCCATGTGTTCCTTCCTATGCTGATAAATCTGAGCACCCTATCATCCCTTACCTTGTCAGTCAACCAAACTTTCAACATTTTTCTGTAGCACCACATCACAAACGCTCCTAATCTCTTCTGGTGTTTCCACAGTCCGTGTCTCACAAACATACAATGATGTGCTCAAAACGCACATTCCCAGATATTTCTTCATTAAATAAAGGCGTTTGTCTGATATTAACATTTCTCTTGGCCAGGAATGACCTATTATCCAGAAGTAGTCTGCTTTTTATGTTCTCGTTGCTTTGTCCGTCATGGAACATTTTGCTGTCTAGGTAGGAGAATTCTTTTACTAGGTCCACTTAATGATCACTGACGTTGATGCTAAGTTTCTCGCTATTGTAGGTTTTCATACTTCTCGTTACTTTTGTCTTCTTCCACATTACTCTCAATTCATGTTATTCACTCATTATACTGTTCACTCCATTTAACGGGTTCTGTAACTCTTGTTCAGTTCCACTGAGGACAGCAATGTCATCAGCGAATCTGTCACTGATATCCTCTTACCCTGAATTTTAATCCCATTCTCGCAACTTTCTTTCATTTCCGTCATTGCATCTTCGATGTATAGATCGGACATAAGGAGCGAAAGACTACATTCCTGCCTTATATCCTATCTAATCCGAGCACTTTGTTCTCGGGCTCTTGGTTCTTGTACAATATGTGTATCACCTGTCATTCCCTACAGCTTACTCCTATTTTTCTCAGAATTTCGAACATCTTGCAACATTTTGCTGTGGTGAACGCTTTTTTCACACCGAAAAAAAACTATGCTGTGTCTTGATACCTTTGCCTTTCACAGAGCCAAACTGACCGTTCTCTACCAGTACCCCAATTTCCATTTCCAATCTTCTGTGCATTATTCATGTCCCGCAGTGTACACTATGTGATCAAAAGTATCCGGACACCCCCCAAAACATCAAAATCATATTTGTTTCATATTAGGTGCATTGTGCTGCCACCTACTGCCAGGTACTCCATATCAGTGACCTCAGTAGTCATTAGACATCGTGGGAGAGCAGAATGGGGCGCTCACGGACTTCGAACGTGGTCAGGTGATTGGGTGTCACTTGTGTCATATGTCTGTACGTGAGATTTCCACACTCCTAAACATCCCTAGGTCCTGTATCCGATGTGATAGGGAAGTGGAAACGTGAAGGGACACGTACAGCACAAAAGAGCACAGGCCGACCTCGTCTGTTGACTGACAGAGACCGACGACAGTTGAAGAGGGTCGTAGTGTGTAATAGGCAGACATCTATCCGGGCCATCACACAGGAATTCTAGACTGAATCAGGATCCACTGCCAGTACTATGACAGTTAGGCGGGAGATGAGAAAACTTGGATTGCATGGTCGAGTGACACATAGAGCCGGCAAATGCCAAACGACACCTCGTTTGATGTAAGGAGCGTAAACATTGGACGATTGAACCGTAGAAAAACGTTGTGTGGAATGACGAATCACGGTACACAATGTGGTGATCCAATGGCAAGGTGTGGGTATGGAGAATGCACGGTGAACGTCATCTGCCAGCTTGTGTAGTGCCAACAGTAAAACTCGGAGGCGATGGCGTAATGGTGTGGTCGTGTTTTCATGGAACTGCTTGGACCCATTGTTGTTTTGCGTGGCACTATCACAGCACAGGCCTACATTGATGTTTTAAGCATCTTTTTGCTTCCCACTGTTCAAGAGCAATTCGGGGATGGTGATCGCATCTTTCAACACTTCGAGCTCATGTTCATAATGCACGGCCTGTGGCGGAGTGGTTACTCGACAATAGCATCCCTGTAATGGATTGTCCTGTACATAGTTCTGAATCCTATAGAGCACCTTTGGGACGTTCTGGAACCCCGACTTCGTGCCAGGCCTAACCGACCGACATCGATACCTCTCCTGAATGCAGCACTCCATGAAGAATGGGCTGTCGTTCCCCAAGAAACCTTCCAGCACCTGAATGAACGTATGCGTGCGAAAGTGGAAGCTGTCATCAAGGTTAAGGGTGGGCCAACACCATACTGAATTCCAGAATTACCGATGGAGGGCGCCACGATCTTGCAAGTTATTTTCAGCCAGGTGTGCGGATACTTCTGATCACATAGTGTATTGCACAGCACCTCAGCAGGTAGAAGTCACAATACTAACAAACGATGCACAAAGAGAACCCCAAGAGCCGCAATAACAAAAGAAAAGTAGAAAGTGATGGACATTTTTTATGAAGTCCCGAGTTTCATTCTAAAATCGGTCACTACATTGAAATACCGATTACGACGCATCATGTGTTCTTAAGTGTACTATCTTCCAGTTACAGCACTGTCCACTGTAACATCAAAAATTTATTTTGTGAGTGTTTATAGCTTCATTCTCGAAGTCTTTGGACATGCTGTATTTAATCGTAAGGGGGATGTAATTTCACACTGTTAAATCAAAAACGAGACATCTATATTCATACTGAAAATACAATACAAAAAGGTGTACACTGCACGTTAATGAAGTATGATTTCCTACTATATGTCAAAATAATCTATCCTAAAACTAGTAATCAGTGGAATCCACGCTGAAGCGCCAAAGAAACTGTTATAGGCATGTGTACTCAAATACAAATACATGTAAACAAGCACAATACAGCGCTGCGGTCGGCTACGTCTATATAACACAGCAAGTGTCTGGCGCAGTTGTTAGATCGGTTACTGCTGCTACAATGACAGGTAATCAAGATTTAACTGAGTTTGAACGTGGTGTTAGTGGGCGCTCGAGCGATGGGACGCAGCATCTCCGAGGTAACGATGAAGTGGGGGTTTTCCCGTACCACCATTTCACGAGTGTACCGTCAATATCAGGAACACGGTAAAACATCAAATCTCTGACATCGCTGTGGCCGGAAAAATATTCTGGAAGAACGGGGCCATCTAGAACTGAAGCGATTCGTTCAGCGTGATAGAAATGCAACCCTTCCGCACATTGGTGCAGATTTCAATGCTGGGATATCAACAAGCGTCAGCGTGGGAACCATTCTACGAAACATCATGGATATGGGCTTTCGGAGCTGAAGGCCCACTCGTGTACCGTTGAAGACTGCACAACACAAAGCT